>NC_056727.1:747387665-747465165 GCF_019279795.1 Protopterus annectens
CTGACCTCTTATCTAGTGCAGGTAAAGAGACAATAATTGTTACCGTGTTTATTGTGACTTATACAATCCTGTTTAAGACCAAACAACTTAAGGAACACTACCACTATAAAAAATAGTTTCTGTTGAAGAGATTGAAATTTACACTTTTTAGTAACTACTATGGTTTCAGAGATATGAGCATTTGTTTGAAATGTGAGGACATAATTTTATTCTGTCAAAAAACGTAAGCTCTGCCCGTTGGCAGTTACAGTGCAAACTTTAACAGCTCCATTGGAGAGAATGAATTAAATATCTATTCCCTGCGTGCATCCATATTCAGTTATATGTCCCATAAATTACACAAATACTTCAGGAGTCCTATAACTTAGTAATTATGTTATGACAAAATCAATAGGCTCTACAATATCCAACCTCTAACTTTTCCTTCCTTATTTCTCCAGTATGTTCCTTCCCTTAACTTCTGAAAACGGATGTTGTTTTAACACACGTATCACTATCCACCTAACATTTAACGATACTATTTTGCTTAATATCGGACAATCAGAAGTCATCAAAGAAAAAGACAACCGTTTAACCATAACCCATTAAAACCCTTTTTAAAATAGAGAGTTACAACACTCTCACCCTACTAACTTATCCTTTGGCCAAACATCTCATTAAGTTATACATAAATAACTTCAGGACACTATTCATGAGGTATCAAGAATACGGTATAATTTCATCTGAATCCTCTAAGACCACTACTACTTTTCTCAAGAAAACAGGTTTCCACATTTTATTTCTATCGTTGTCAACTGGTTTTTACAACATAATTTACAAAACATTTCATCATACTCAACTCTCACCATACCCTACAAAGTGTTACTCTACCATGGAGGTTTGATCTTTATTCGGGCCAACTGCCAGCAGTGCTTACCTCAGGAGATGGACATTGTCTTGGTTACTGACTGGAGTTCAAGTCTACCTTTCCTGCATTCTACAGCAGCAGCCCTCACTGTTACACGACACAGTCACTACTGAAGTCTTGCTTTGTTAATCAAGAGAGACTTTTGGAGTTGTTGTTAGATACAATAATAGCAATACTTGTAAGAAAACTGAATACTTAGACATGACAGTCTATTGCTCTACAGTACACTCACCACCACATTTGTGTGTATTCATTCCTGCTTTGGAAGCTTTGTCTCTTGAATATATCAGCTCTTTCAACCTTACATGCATCTGCACAAATGATTAAATAAAGGATTCATAACAAAATACTGAGACCACCAGATATTCACTTGTTAAAATGGGGTAGTACCACCAAAGCCAATTCAGCAGTAACAAATTCTCAGGATATCTTGTCAGAATGTTCCTTTTGTCTGACAGAAGTCAGTAAGTCAGTGTCCTTAGAACTTCATATGTAGAAACTGAGACATGAAGAAGTGGCTGGCAGTTCTGTTTTTCATGCTAATTTCACAAGGTCATTGTGTCCCCTACAGTCATAAGCCTTTCTACTTCAGAGATAAATTTATCATGGTTGTTTGATTAAAGGGTCAAACCTTATCATGCAAGACAACTTTCAAATGGGCTGGATGCAAGCAAACTGTTTTTATCCTGAGTACTCTCAGGGCTTAGATGAGAGGCCATCAAACCTTTATCAAATAACCTAGTAAAGCATTACTATTTTCCCCCCAAGTTCTGAATGCTTGTAAATTGTCCTTTAATCCTTCCATTCAAAAACATTATCACATCTTAGTGACAGATTGCACACTTTATTTAATCAGTATGTATCAATTAAATCAGACATTGCTAAATACAATTTCCAATTGCCAGTGGTTTCCTTTAGTAATTCCTTCCTACAGTCATTACAATATTTTCATTTCCTTGGACAGGAAATTCTGCCCTACACCAAAGCTCGTACCTTTTGGACAAAGACCCCAAAGCCATACATTGTCACTCAGTTTATCTTAGACAATCACACTGCCTTTGGTAATCCAGAAATGCAATTATTGGCAGGCTGCCAGTGCAGACAGACATGTCTGTCATCTTGTTTATTCAGTGACATACTCTGAGTCTGGTGGGAGTGTACCACTTGCTACCATACCTACCAAAACTCCTAGCAGTAAGCATACCACCTGCCTTTCAAACCAATGGTCAGGTGAGGTGTCTTCAGACCTACCTCCATCATAAGTTTTCCTACTTTCCTACTAAACATGTTATCTTGAGTAATATGGTCCCCTCCACTCCAGAACACCCCAGCTTAGAGATTGTCTTTTGGTCCAGTGGCTTAGGGTTCATGTGGAAAGGAATGCTTGCCTTACCAATTAAAAAAAACAGTAAAATAGGGCCTAATTGGTCTTGAGCTCATTGTTATAGCTCACTCCTCCCTTCCTGATAGCCACATGTTCCTGATTAAGTGCTGAGCCCCTCTGTGCTAGTACCAGGCTAGCCAATTCCGCTGCACCTTACACCTGTTACTCAAGCATGCACCAGCCTGCCAGTATTGCCACTGTGAAGACAGGGAAAACCAGGACAAAGCAGTCTGTTCCCAAACCTCCTTTGCCATTTACCTGCCCCATCTGAGAAAAAAAAACACACCATTAGCAAATGCCTTATGACCAGTTGATTACAATTCATGGCACGTCACAGTTTATTACAGAATTTATTTTAATCAGCATTTATTTTGCAAACATTGCCAAAACCCAACAGTTTTCAATATTCAGTGGTATTTGTTATTAATTCCATTTCACAGTCATTATCCAAAGGTCTCAAGTCTCTATTTGCTATAACGTCCTGTATTAAAAAATAAAAAATGCTGCAATTCTGATTCCTTCTTCTGAAGTGGAAGTTGAGAGCCCCACCCATAAACTCACTGATGCCTCTATCTTTCACACACACACGCACACGCACACACACACACACACACACACACACACACACACACACACACACACACACACACACACACAATGTAGACCATTTAGCCAATCAAAGGGTTGGTTCTGCATTCACTTGCTGCCACTTCTGAAGCAAAGTAGAAATTGAATTAGTCACTCACAGCTGACATTTACATGTAAATCACACGTTTGAAAAATTATTTGCAGTTACATGTACTAAGATGTTTGGGTGAATATGAATTTTTTTAAATTATCTTTCATTTTTAGAAGTGCTTTACAGAAATAATTTTATTTTAACCTGCTGAAAAGCACTCTTGAAATTTGTGGTTTATGCATCAAGGAAATTTTAATTTAAATGGACATAAGAATTTAGGTGGAAAGGCATAGCAGTGAAGAAGATGTGCCTATTGTTGTACACCTTCTGCAATAACTAAGAGAAGTCATTTGGGAAATATGGAATAGTTATGCTGCCTGTTTTACTTGCCACACACAAACTGTATGCATAAAAGTAAAACAGTGCCAGTATAACCATTCTAATTTCCAAAAGCTGAGTTTATCCCAATTTTATTACTAGAAGGGTACACAGAACATGGCTGTCTTTTCCGCTTGGGGAAACAATTGAAGTAACAAGATTACTGTGGAATGATCACCAATATGGCTTCTAGGGGCACTGCATGCATCTGAAAGCTGCATATAGAAATACATTACTGCTGCCATTATGTGTTTCAGTTTCTTCAGAATAAGACCATAAAAATACACACAGAAAATGTTCATAGATAGTGGTTAGTTTTTTTTTTTTTTTTTGGTTGGGGCAATGTATATGTGAAATTAAAGGGCAACGGTGACTGTTAAATGAACACACACGTTTTAAAAGGGGAGGGAGCAGCATATTAAACTCAAGCCAGAATTTGAAGTACATTACCATAGCCATTATGTGCAGGTGAAGTATTCAGTAAACGGTAGCGTACCACTTCAGAAAGGATACATTTTATGCAGACAATACATATGCAATAGGAAGTGATTTTGCTACCTTATGTTTCTGACAAACACAGTAAAGATATTACCCATGTTTTGACACTCGGTCTGTTACTTTATTATATTTTCAAAGTAATGTCATAGTAAAAAAAAAAAGTACTGTCATACAAACTTAAATGGGTGTACTGGTCCTCATGTGGCCATTGTGGGTGTTTGATTTTGAGATCCTTGCTATTAACTAATATAATCACATTTCATTGCAGTGTATTTTATTAATATTGCATTGATGAGTGTAAGTGCCCCTGAGCACTTTTATGCCTTAATTAATTTGTGACAGTAATGTCTTGTCTATAATTGCTGTTTGAATTAGTGAAGTGAATATTTGAATATGCATATTTTATATTAATTATGTGCCCCTCATTGTCCCCATTTTTAAGAACCTTTCTCCATAATTTTCTCATCAGGATTTTTAAAGGAATGGTCCAGTGTATCTGTGGACTGCTTCACTGAGATCTAACTTCCCTTTTCCTAAATCAGACATTTTGTAGCCCTTTGTTTTGGAGTTAAGCTACTTAATCATTGGCACTGGGCCTCCATCCTTCTGCTATGGTCCTGATTAAATATATGTTCCTATCTGTGAGAACAGCTTGATTCTAAGCATGTTCTGTTTACTTTTCGAATTTTAATTTTTAGATGTTATGAAGTTGTATCACAGTATATAGCATTCTAAAGCCATAAAGAATAGGGGGACAAAGGGGGACATATTTTAAATATAGCTCTTACAAACTCATTAAGTAGACAGAATAACTATCTAGTGCATTTGTTGGAGTCTGTGAGACACACTTTCTTCCCCTACTTCCAAGTGGCATTTTTAACAGTTAGAAGAAGGGGTGTGTGTTAGCTCATATCTTTGGAAGTCAACTAATTCACCACATGCATAGTTCTGTAGTTTTACATGATTTTCTACTTTTGACTTAGAAGAAATACAAGATAAGCTGTTTTTTTCATGTTCTCTTTTTCTGAGGTCTTCATGAATGCAGTGTTGATATTAAGGCATTTGGGCCCACTTGAGGCATTAGCTGCTATTTCTAATGGATCATATGTCCAAGAAGCTGGTGGTGGTGGGTGTGGTTGTGCTGAATACCTCTCAACTGTACAGATTTTCATAGAATGTCCAGATTTTTGCCTCATATTTTTGGTCCTTTTTTCTTAAAATTGTGGTTTTCTAGCAAATCACTGGCAAAACATTGAAGATTTAAGCCAGAAAAAAATGACAGATGTCTGAGTTTCAGACTTCATACCCTTCAGAAAATTCATGCTGATGCAAAACCTGTTATTCTATCTACTTAATGAGTTTGTAAGAGCTATATTTAAAATATGTCCCCCTTTGTCCCCCTATTCTTTATGGCTTTGTCTAGATTTCTTGCTCTAAGAGGTTGAGAGGTATAGGATGTGGCAGACAGATGGATTCCTTTGTATAGGATGCTGATGGTCACTTGAGATTCCTGTCTCAAAATTATTTGTTCTCATTCTACAGGAAATGGTACTTATTGACTATGAAACCAAGTGTCATAATTAATTGTAAACTCACCTGTCAAGCAAACCAAGCAGTTCTGGACTTAAATGTCTTGTCCCTAGCAGAGTGGGTCTGAATAAGACCCACCTGTCTCATAATGGGCATGTTAAGCTGCCATTGTGTGAATACACCTTGTCTGGAAAAAGCAAAGTGTTGCACTTCTGGTGTACTGCAATTCACAAAATATGCTGCTCCTAGGCACTTCATCCTTAGATGATGTGGCTTTAGCTGGAAGGGCTCTACATTCTTCCTAGTGAAACCCTCCCTTTTTCTCCCTTTCTTTACATCCTAGGATGGGTATATATATATGGAAGATTTAGACACACTTCCAACTTTTTCAGGTAATGTTAATGGGTAGTTGATGTGATTGCGCTACTCCCCTAAAGATTTAGTTGCTTATAAGATGTCTAGTATGTCTTCAACAATAACAGTGTTTAGAGTGCTGATTGAGAATATGGCTCTTACCAGTCTCAGAGCGGGAGCTTTTGAAGGCCATAGGATCTTTACACATCTATACACATTTCTCCCAAGGACATGGTACCTAGAGTCCAATTGACACACTCTTTATAGAGGAAAGCCTCCTAGAAAACACTTCGGCTTTAGAGATAGTAGCTAAGTAAGGAGAGGAAACTAAAGATCTATTAGCTAGTTTAGGTGACCTAGAGCATCTCCCCAACAACTCCAGAAACTCCTGCATGCTATGTTTGATAGGGGGATTTGGTAAATCTCTTGAAGTCATTGTGCAAGAACTGGTCCAGTTTGCAAGACTGATGTGCTTGGGTTACCAGATTTTCGTTCTCAGTCTTTTTCACCTTTTATTTTCTGCAGGTATCTTATGGAGCAAATATAAGGATTATGTTCATAGATGGATAAGACCATGGGCTAATGAACTGTGAAGGTCCTGGCAGCATAAACTCTATGATCTGTGAGACTATTTAAAGCAGGTAGGGAAGGTTTGTAGCATTATCCGATTCCGCACAGCATTGTTCATATCAAGGCAGTATTGGTGCTACTCTAGAATTATTGAACTAGAGACCAGTTACCGTGCTACTTTTGACTGATAGCCAAACATAAAGAGTAAAAAGAGTAATACCTCACTAATATTGTGGTCAAGAAACCTGGCTTCTGGAGATGGATACAATAGCTTTCCAGCATACTGTGCTAAATATCCTATTATCAAATAATTAGGCATAATAAATAATAAATATCAATCACAATATCCTACAAGTAAATAAATAAAGAAGTCAAGACAATGCTGACATAAATAATCCAAAAGGAAAGAAAAAATAATAACCAGTTAGCGTTGTTGCCTCACAGTTAGACATTGTCTGTTCGATTCTCAGTTAGAGCGTCTTCTGTGGGGCGACATGCGTGAATGGGTATTCCTTCGTTGAAGGTTGT
Organism: Protopterus annectens; assembly: GCF_019279795.1. Taxonomy (NCBI): domain Eukaryota; kingdom Metazoa; phylum Chordata; order Ceratodontiformes; family Protopteridae; genus Protopterus; species Protopterus annectens. The sequence goes on from NC_056727.1 coordinate 747,394,494, forward strand.
GTGTTAGGCCTGGCAAGCCAGCACGTAAAAATCTACTGCCAATCATTAGCGGACCGGAGTTCCGCTGTGGTGACCCCTAACCGGGAAAAAGTCGAAAGACACAACAACAGACAAATACTCTAAATAGCCCAATTGAATCTATTCTAGTTTACAGAGAACTCAGCAGAAACAAGGCTCAAGAAACTTCAGGCACTTATAGGTTCATAGGCTCAGAGGTGTGCACTAGGCTGATGGCCCTGGGACCTTTACAAGCCTAGCCATAGGATTACCTTAGCATCGTACCACCCGACCTTAGCTCCCAGTGCCTCTGTCAAGTAGAGCCAATGGAGTTATCCCTGAGGTGAATTTTCTATTTCCCATCCACTCATCAAGATTTCTCTTGAAGAGGGTGAACAAGGTGCTCTGCTTGACATGTATGGGAAGTCTATTCCATAGCATGGCAGTCACTGAGTTATGAACCTGTCCCTCCAGTATGTTCTGTTGATTGTGGTAATGAGGTTGAGGTCTCTGGAGTGTGTGGTGTGGAGGGATTGGGATTTCTTTAGATGTAGTATTTCTAACAGAGCTGGGTCAGACATGGCTTTGTAAGTTAAGCAGAAATCACCTCTAAGTAGGCAATATGAGACAGAGAATAGCTGGAGTTTTTTGAGTCTGTCCATACAGGGCAAGTGTTTAAGGCCTATGATCCTCTTTGTGAGGTACTTTTGCGGCCTCTCCAGTTGTTGCAGGTGTCTAGTGAGGTACATGCCAAATGGGGCATTGTACTCAATGACTGGCCTAATGAGGGAAGAGTAGAGGGAGACAATGACCTCTTTCTTCCTGGATGCAAAACCTTTAGTAATGAGATGTGCCACATAGAAGGACTTTCTGACCACAGTGGCAATGTGGTGATCAAGAGAGAGGTTACTGTCAACCTGTGTTCCCAGATCTCTTATAAGGCCTTCTGTGTTCAGTGGCCTACCATCAATGTGGTAATTCATGGGAGCTGGGTTTATCCCAAAGGGAATGACAACACATTTTTTGGCATTGAGCTTAAGGCCATGGTTCTGACACTAGTCATTCATCTCAGTGAGGCCATTCTATAGGATGTCAACATTACTTGAGGAGTTAATAGCAGCTCCCAACTTGCAATCTTCTGTGAACTTTGTCAGCCAGAGTCCCTTCTTGTAGGGCTGGACTTCAGAGAAGTAGATACCAAACAGGAGAGGACCCAGGACCGAACCCTGTGGGACTCCACTTATGACTAGTCGCCAGTCTGACTTGAAGTTGCAGCTACTTTCACACTGTGGGTTCTGTGGGTTCTGTGGGTTCTGTGAGCCAGTTTGCAGCCCACCTAGTAATATAGGGGGTTGATGCCTAGTGTAGTGAGCTTTTCTATGATTCCTGAGTGAGGAATGCTATCAAAGGCCTTGGCCAGATCAAGGCAGGCTGTATGAACCAACTTACCTTCATCCACAGCTCTGGTGACTGACTCAAAAAAGTCAACCAAGTTGAGCGGGCATGATCTACCCTTCAGAAAACTAAACTGTGTGAGATTCAGAGTTTGGAGCTTCCCTATATCCTCGTTTATTAGGTCCATGATGATGTGTTCCATAGCTTTGCAGATCAGACTCTTCAGGCTAATGGGGTGATAGATTCCAGGGTCTGTAGTTTTTCCTCCTTTCTGGAGAGGGATGACTGTAGTGGTGCGCCATTCGGTAGGGACAAAGCCTGAGGTGAGGCTGGGCACACAGGTGAGGTGCCAGTTCACTCTGTAGTTCATGTAGAACACAGCTAGGGATATTGTCAGGTCCCATAGAAGCTGTATTCTTGGCCTTGGACAGTGCTGATTTAACCTATGCAGCAGTAATATTGGGTGCCTGGCAATCTACTGGTAATGTGATTGGTCCTTTGGGGCAGTGTGTTAAAGTTGGCACTGAATCTGTTGGCCAGTATACTTGCAATATCTATTGGCTCGGTATAGGTGGTACCATTGTGCAGTAGCTCAGAGCAAATCTGGGTATTGCCATGGAGATTCTTTACATAACTATAGAAGGCCTTATCGTTATCTTTACTATCTGCTGCAATTCTATTTTCATAGCTAGCTTTACAGGATTTGATGAAGGATCTCAACTTTTTGTTGAGGCTGATAAGGGGGTTTTTCCAGTTTTGGGCCTTACCCTATTCTGCATCAATTTCCTCCTTCTGTTGTAGAGTTTGTTTATGGCAGGGGACCACAAGATTGGCTTCTTTTTTTTTGGAGGACAGTGTCTTGGTTCGATTGGGTATGGGTATGGCCATTTGTGTACATGTTTGTACAGTGCATTGGTGTATGATTCGGCAGTCATGCAACTATTCTCCATTTGCATGGGTGCTGTGAAGTTAGCCACTTCTATTTTTAGGAGCCCAAAGTTTGCTTTGTAGAAGTTTTTCATGGTGGTCACTTTTGGGGGGGAGTGGGGGTGGAAAGGATGTGGATTTCCAAGGTGATTAGTTTGTGGTCAGATCTAACCAGGGAGGAGCTGACTACTGGTGTAGAGCAACGGTCACCCATTTTAGAAATGACCAGGTCAAGGATGTTGCTACCTCTAGGGGGGGTAAGAATGAGCTGGTCCAGGGCATTGGAATTAATGAACTCCAGGAAACGTTGGGCAAGTGTATTGGTACATGAGTAGTTTTCCCAGTTAATGGAGAGGTAGTTGAAGTTGTCTAGTATGAGACTGCTAGGTTGCAACCTAATATTCTCCAGGGTGCTTAGGAATATGGAGTGTGAGTCTTGGGGCATGGTTGTGGACCTATAGCAGGCTACAACCTGAATCTCTGTCTTATCCAATGTTAGCATCTGAAGTATCTCTGATGCATTATGTTGGGCTACCAGTCTGGAGGTGTGCGCATCCTTTATGAATATGGAAACACCGCCATCTTTGGAGCTTCTGTCCAAGTTCTGGGGCCAAAAGTTGTGGAAACAGTTATAACCTGGTAGTGTAGGGGTGCTTTCTGCTACTTTGAACCAGGTCTCTGTTACAGCACAAATGTCGATGTTCTACATTTTATGGAGTGCTTTGAGCGAGTGCATTTTGAGATTTAGACCTCTAGCATTGAGCAGCATAACCCTCAGATTGCATTTTTTGTAACTGTTATGGTGGTAACTTGGTCTTTGAAACAGCACCTAAAAAATGCACTATAGATTTGGCAAGATCCCTGGCCAGTATCTGGAAGCCCAGGAGTGACAGATGCAGACCAATTCTGGCAATGCACCGAGGTCTGTCAATCATGTCATCCCAGCCAGCCAGATACTGGACCCCCTTAGAATGACACCAGAAACTTAGCCAAATGTTGAAATCAATAATTTTCTGCTTGTACTATGGTATCATTCTGGGAGATGGAGGGATGCTGCTCAGGGCTAGGGTCATACCTGCCTGGGCTACATAATCCGAGAGCTCCTCCATGTCTCTTTTCATGTAGTCCAGGGAGGTATGTCTCAGGTCATTCACACCCACAAGTACAATGACAGAGTCATACTTGCACCTGTTGTTGAGGGACCTGAGTGAGTGTGTTAGGTGTTGGATCCTGGCACCTGACAGGCAGCTGACTGTTACTTTCTCCTTATTCAACCTGGTGAGTGGGACATCAGTGTGCCTCACTATCAAGTCACCTATGACTAGTGTGTTGGGCATGCTGTTTTGCCTTAGGGGCTTTGGTTGAGTGGCACACTGTTTAGGAGAGTTATGTGTCTCATGATTAGTGTTGTGTTGTGGTGGTCAAGTGCCTTTCTACCTTAGAGATCTCTGCTGTTTGGGTAGATTTTTATTGAGAGCCTCCGCAAAATGGGTGTGTGGTTTGTGTTTTTATGTGAAGGCAGTGCTGGTGTGTGTTCTGGAGAGCTGTGTGTTCCATGTGGTGTGGTGCAAGTGTTGACCTTCTCCTCTTGACCAGCTATTCCGGTCTTGGCTGGAGAGTGCGTAGCTTCCAATTTGGATATATAAGTACATCTCTCAATAGTCTGAGTGTTGGGAGGTAAGAGGAGAGGGTTGTCTGAGTACATGAGGCAGTTGCTACATTGCCTCAGGATGCCCAAGTTCACCAGGTTAATAGGAGAAAGCACAGGGAACTGACCTTTAGACATGCCTGGGGGGGGGGGGCATTAATAATAATTACTGCATCTGTTTCCTTGTAGAATGTTTAGTGCTGGTACACTTCACAGATTTAATGTATAAACTTCACAGCAACTAGCCCAACAGATTTCAGACAATGTGCTTCCTCAGGTTTATAATTTGCATTAGAAAACAAAACCATTTAAATAATCTCATTCAATGACATCATACATATTAATATAATTATCTCTTAAAGGCAAACATTCTAGCCTAAAACAATAAAAACATTCATTATTTTGGTGGTCGCATTTTTAAAAATGGTTTTAAACTATGTTTCTTTTAATCCTGTTAACTTATAAGACTATAACATATTCTTCAATTTTACTTCTAGATTGTCTGTTCTGTTTACAAAATCCCCACCTCTATCACAGTTCTTAACCACTTACAAAACTGCAAATTTAAAGTGATGTGCTTCATCATTCTCTGTTATATGCCTCGCTAAAGTATTCTTCACTGATCCTTTTATATCTGGCATATATCCAATAATCTCCTCTTTAAGTTTTCTAATTGTTTTACCTATATAGAACGAGTCACATTTCATACAGGTAGCAATATTTACAACATTAGTAGTGTTACAGGTTGCATAATTATTAAATCTATGTGCAATTTTTGAAACAGGATGAAGAAAGAAGGAATAAGCACACAAGTACAATTATGACATGGAAATGTGCCCCTCTTTTGGGATACTAGATTCCTCTCTCATTTTAAGATCTTTGTAGCACAAACTTTGCTTTAAATCCTTACCTTACCTATAGACAAACTTTGGATTTAAAGGGAAATAACATTTCTATGCTTAGATTTCTTCCAGTATGTGGCAGTACTTAATCACATTCTGAAATGCTTCAGTGTACCTATTATAACTTGTGATAAACCTTAACTCAGTAATACCAGCATTTTGGTTCAGGTTTGTAGAATTTAAGAGAACTATATTCAAAAAAGTATTTGCTTTTTGATTTCATTGCCGAGCAATAGCATTTTTAATTAAATTTACATAATCTATATTGTAATCTTGATTACGAAAATCATAATTTAGGCTCTCAATCTGTCAAAAATAATATAATTTGTGTTTCTTCCATAAAGCTAACTTCCCTAAAAATCTACACTATTCTTAATAAAACTTTGTACATTTTTTTAACATCCCTTGCAATTTATCCTCCAAATATATGGATATAGGTTCAGAAACCCAATCTCATGATAATGCAATCAGCCAAAAAGAAGGATCATTAAGGTGTTTACGGATCTTCAGTAAACCATATATAACTAGTACATTATTTATACACACATATGTACACATAATTCCCAGGGAAAGTTCACAGAATTATCCAATTCCCCACATTATTTTTTCATGTTAATGTAGCACTGCTATTGAGCTAGAGACAAGTAAGCATGCCACTCTTGACAAATAGCCAAATATAAAGAGTAAAAATTAATATCTCACTAATACTGTTCTCAACCAATCTGGCTTCTGGAGATGGATACCATAACTTGCTAGCATATTTATTTATTCATTTATTTATTTAACATTTGTTTATCAGGATAGTCCGACTGGGCAACAAGTGTCCATTTATAGTGGAGTCCTGGGGAGAAAAGCTCCACAGAGTTAGAGAGAGTAACATAGATAACACAAAGTTTAAACAAATTACAGAGTAAAATGCAATTGAAATAGAATACAATAGAGTTGGATTTCATCGTAATTAACAGATATACTAGATATTTCCAAAATTACAAGCATTGCCCAAGCTGACAGTACAATAAAAAATTGCTCAGGCATACAGTAAAATAGAAAAGAACTTCATAGTAATTAACAGATTTACTAGAGATTTACATATGTACAAAATTGCTTAGGCAGAGCATAGTGTCAGTGGAACAGCGTACATCAAGGTCAGTGAATGAATTATACCTAGGATGTTGTGGGTTCAAGGAGGGTCATTACAGTTACATAGATGTTTTCTGTAAAGGTGAGATTTGAGAAGTTTCTTGAAGGTAGCAGGGTGGTTTTGTAGCCTGAGGTCCGGTGGAAGGGTGTTCCATGTTTTTGCAACTTCATTAGGGAATAGAGAATGCCCTGAGCTGTTTTTGCATGGAATGACTTCAATTAGGGCTTTGTTACTGGATCATAGTTCCCTGTTGGTGCTATAGAAGTTTAGGAGGCCTACTAGGGCTGGGTTTTTATCTTGGTGGTATAGTATTTGATGGGCTAAGATGAGCTGGTGGTAGTGAAGTAGGTTTGGGAATTCTAGCCAGTATAGTTTCTGTAAGGATTGACAGTGGTGAGTGAGATTTTGCATTGGTTGCAAACCTAGCTATTTTGTTGTAACATGTTGAACGTTTGTTCAGGTCAGTTTTATTCAGATTAGTTAACACTGGGGTTGCTTATAGTAGTGTTGATAAGAAATGAGCTCTGGTTATGACCGCTTTGGATTCAGAGGTTAAGAACTTTTTGCTACAATAGAGGCATTCTCACTTTTTGTTGTCTTTGGAGATGGTTAGGGATATCTGTTTACTGTATTTAAGGTTTTGGTTAATTGTAAGACCTAGTAGTTTGGCCTCATGGCCTGGTGTTATGAGGGTGTTATTGGCAGAGAGAATGGAGAAGGTGGGGTTGTTAGCCTTTACTGGGTGGAATAGTACTAGTTGAGTTTTTTTTGGGGTTCAATATGAGCTGAGAATTGTTTAGCCAGTTTTCTATTTCTGTGTATTTCTGTGAAGGACCCTTGGGCTTGGATTTGCAGGAGGTGGATATTGGCTTCTATATCATGTTATCAAAATCTTACTACATCGAATCACTAAAGGTCGACCTCTAGTGATCGATGTAGTAAAACATCGAATAACGTTTAAAAAATAAATAAATAAATAAAAACTAACTAGCGTAGGCAGGGGGGCAAGCCCCCCTGCACCTCCCACCCCACCCTACCTAAATATTCCAACTCTGAGACCGTACTACATTGAGGTAAATGGAAATCTCCCCCTACGGAGATTTCCGTTTAACTGCACAATGTTCTGTGCTTTCAATGTTGCGGTGCCGACAATATCAGCTTCGATATTGTCGGCTTTTGACATCGTGAAGTAGACCGGGATATTGGGTGCAGAGCAGATTAGGGTAGTGTCATCTTCGTATTGGTCTATTTCAGCCTTTGTGGTTGCTAAGTAGAGTTGGTTTGTAAAAATGTTGAAGAGAAGGGGGCCCAGTATTGAGCCCTGGGGTACACCACAATTGACTGGGAGTTGGGGAGATAGGGAGTTCATCCATTTGACATATTGATAACGGTTATCAAGGTAGGTACTGAACCATTGTAAGGTAGGGTTTGTCAAGGCTGAGTTCGGAGAGGGAGGATAAACGTTTATTGTGGGAAACTGTGTCAAATGCTTTGGATACGTCTAGGGAGGTGGTGGAGACACGTTTACCTTTATTTTTGTGTGAGTTTATGGTGGTGAAGTTAATTAGGGCAGTGGTGGTATTGTGGCATGGTTGGAATCCATGCTGGGTTTTAGAGAGCAGGTTGTTGGAGAGTAGATGGGAGAGGAGGTAGTAATGGATACATCTTTCTAGTATTTTTGAAAGGGGTGAAAGAATTGCGTTTGGGCAGTAGATGGAGAGATCTGTGGAGGAGCCACCTTTGTGAAGGGGGATGATGTAAGAGATTTTCCATAAGAAAGGAACATAATGTTCATTAATGGACCTATTTATAAGTATTGAGATTGGGTAAGTGATGGCCCTAGATGCAAGTTGTAGGTATTTGGCTGGGAGGTTGTCGAGAGCAAGAGTAGTTGGTTTGAGTTTTGCTAGACGTTTTTGGATGACTGATATAGATACTGATTTGTGTGAGAAGTGGGGAGTGATGATTGGGGTGTTGTTTGATTGGGATTCAAGGGTTGGTGGGCGGGTAGTGTGGTTTGAGCTAAAAAAGCTATTATCAAATAACAAATAATTAGGCATAACAAATAATAAATGCCAATCACAAGATCTTGGAAGTAAATAAATAATACTTTACTTAAACAATAAAGAAGTCAAGGCAATGCTGACACATAATCTAAAAGGATCGAAAAAATAATAGTAAATTCTAAAGACAGAAATACTAAATAGCCAAATTAAATCTATTTTATCTTACAAAGAAACAATCTCTAACTATTCTAAGTTAGTAAAAATATTATTCAAGGTAGAATTTCAAAAAACAAACTTGAATTGATGAGATTACCAAGATCGATCAAGCAACACTGTCTGACATTGGTTTAACCTCCAAATATATCTGTTTAAGCTTATCATGTTTTTCATAAATAAAAGTTGCCAAATAGGTTTTTTCACATTCATATACTTATGAACACTAACAGTATTTCACATATGCATGCTAATGACTGCTTTCCCTGCTCTAGTTGGCAAGCCTTTGAAGAGACTTTTGACTGCACTTTTATGGCCTTTGCAGGAAAGACAGAAAGAAATTGCATTTTACACATCAAAAACAAATTTCATGCATTTTATAACATGTTAGTTTCTTGTCTTAGAAGTGTGATACAGCCAGATCAAATGTATTTCACAGCTTTGACCTAACTGCTTCATCTTTAGTTTCAGTGGAAAGGAATTACAACTTTAGATGCCATCTGTACGCGTTTGCTTTTCTACATCATATAACAGAACGAATACAAATACAGCTCTCATGTTATTGATAAAGTCTACAGATACAACTGCAAAATGCAGATTTTGTTGCATATTTCATAAAGCTTAAATATAGCTTATAAATGTGCCAAAAGTGAGAGACACTAAATAGGAAAATACATCACCATTTAAACAAGTTTCTCTGCTCTGACTTCACTATTCATACATACATACACACACACACACACACACACACACACACACACACACACACACACACACACACACACACACACACACACACCCAGACGTGATTCTCCACCTAACTCCTCTATTGTGATTATTCAGGTAAACAGAATGACTGACTGACAAACACACACACACACACACACACACACATGGACAAACTCTAATACAGACTGATTCATGGCCACAAAGACACACATCCACACACTGACAAACCCCTGCCCTCTGGCTTTGCTGGACGTATTTCAGTGTGAATACTACCATGGGAGTAAATGAGTGAGACCTGTATTTTGATTGTATTAATTTTTTTTCAACTAATAGAAATACATTGGCCAGTATGCATCTGAATAAACAGTAACATAGCTAGGGTGGGAAGAAGGGGGAGGTTGGATGTGGCAAAATCTTCCAGGGGAGCAAAACGTACATTACAGATACTGAACGGCCATGAGTACAAGTGCAGCATTCATTTAAGCAGCCATGGCTGCATCTGTGGCTGCCTAAATTAATGTGTTTAGATATTAGTGACAGCAGTATAGTAAATGGTCCTTGCAACACCTCATCTGTGCAATATTAAGGGCTTAGTTTGCAGTCTTCAGCTATTAAGAAGACTTTTTTGATCAGTTTATCTGTTTAAGATAAACAGCCATTACACTTCGGTGATTGTGTTTATTTGTATGTCAAATTATATTAAATGCTAACACTGCATTTTTTGTGCCACTTTTATAGTCCATTTGAAAGTTATAAATAAGAAAAGCTGTTATTTGAACTGTATATGTTTTCCATTATAATAAACACAAATTCACAAAACTATAACAAAAAAAAAAATCTAAACTGCTCAGCAAGTGACCAGTTTTATCCACCAATGTGATACCTTGGCCATTCGCCTTCACAGGATTTAACACAATTCAGATTTACTAGTTTTATACAGGTATGAACCCAATTAATCTTATTTAACAAACAATTAATCAATTAAGTATTATTCCAGCCTAATAAATATACACTTTTATATAAACATTTAAGAAAATTCTCACATATAAATAACCCACTTATACATTATATCTAAAAACACACATTAACTTCTTGATTCAACCCTCTGGAGGACATTCTCCAGGATTCAGTAAGTTTCCATGCAGGAATAGCTTATTCCAGCACAGAAACGTCCATTTAAGAGCAGCATGGCAGGGGGCCATGCATAGTAATTAAGGCGTGCTGCCTCTGCTCCTAAATAGACACAGAGCATTGATGAGTGTAGGGGGCAAGTCTGTGATCAGACCGCTCACAATATACATGCCCCCACAGTCAAGAACTGCCATTTGGCAATTACAATGGGCGAGACCGCTCATAGGGGGGGTTGCATATCCACAACAACATAGATCAATGCAGAATGTCCAGATATGTGGCTCATACATCTGACCTGTCCCTCATTTACCCTGCCAAATCACTGGGATGATCTCATCAATGAAGTCTGAAATAACTGCAAACATACGAGTGTCAGACTTCAAATCCATTAGAAAATGTACATAAAAACAAATCCTTCTACGCTAGCAACACCTCAAGTTTATAAGAGCAATTTTTAAAATATAATATAAACACTTTTATTTTTTATCAACCAGATTAAATGTAACCATAGCTGTGTGGGTTTGCACGTCACTTAGCTAGGCATACTCCAGCAACGGCACAAGGACTTAAATAGCCAGACCCATTAACTAGAAGCAGTACTGCAATACTGTAGTTCTTAGAGCATTCGCTTTGTGAGCAGTCCTTTTGAGTTCGATCCTCACTGTAGCAAATTCCCATTGTACATGTGAAAGGAATTTCTAAACCATGTTTTTGTTATATAACCTACTAAATAACATATATTTGTGAAAAAATCCACCACTCTTCCATGACCCATCTAAACTAGCACGGGAGTAAGCGTGTTTAACCCTGTTTGTGTGGGGGTAAGCAATGCCTACACAGAATAAGCAATTCGGAGGCCAACTGACTGTAAGAATATTTAACCGGTAGTTAGCATTGCTTACTGTCATGCAAACCCCCTTACAAATGATTAAAAGTGCCTTAATGACTCTGTATCCAACAGCCACTGTTCTGCCCAGCAACAAAATAAACAGCCCTTGCAGGTCTTGAACCCAGGACCCTGTACACTATAGTCACAGTAGTTAACCAGTAAGCCATCATAGCAGTACATAAGACTGAGGTATCACCAAACAGATCTTCACTATATGAAAATCAAAATTAACATGTGAAATGAATCTATATACAGTTTTATGTTGTATAACCTACTACATAACATAAATATGTGAACTGGAGTAATACATTAAGTGCAGATGTGAGGTGTCATTGTAATAAAGTGTTGAAATCCCCCAATAAATACAAGGACCCCATACAGTATATGTACACAAGAATCATGGATACTAAACACATATAGAACATGTAATGAATGATAAATCAATGCCAAACAGAAAATAGTGTGCAAATTAAAAATTAAGCAATGCTAAGCATTGCACACCCCTGCTTACTAGGTGTTAGCAATGTGTAGGCCATCTAAATCAGTTTGCCCATTCGTATACCCCTTTAAGCAATGCCAACCTTAGGTAAGCAGGTTTGTCCATAGCTTATAATTTTCAAAACCATCCAACCATGGCAAATGCAGGAAATCAGCCCTATTTAAACCCCAAAGGCGGAATACATCTCATAACTGGTTGCAGCTTCCTCCTGTAGGCACTATGACCAGTGTGGGTGAAGGACTGTGCTTCCGGGTGTAGCACTGGGGCATCCAGGAGTCTAAAGTCATGGCAGGACTCCTTGTTAAAGACCATGACCAGAGACTGCTGCAGGGCCAGTACCAGGGTTCCCAATATAAAGCGGAATATAAACCTGGGACCATCTCCCCCGTGACCTCACCAGTGCCACTGGCATCCCTTGAACTGGTGAGCAGGTCAGGCATCACTACGCTGACCTGAAATAGAGAAAGAGGGAGCTCTTGGATCCATGGATACAAGAGTCTAGGCAGAAGGGTGATGTCCCAGCTGTATGCAAGTATCAGTCTACTATCTGTTTAATAATTGCCAGCTCATGTATATTATGGATAGGTATGGCTAAATTTTCCTCTTATGTCTTTGACAGCAGCAGACAAGTGGGCTGTGAACTGGGAAGCCCATGCCTGTAGACTGCAGAGGTTGTGTCTTGAGACAGGTTAGTAATAATCTTGCATGTACTGTCATAAGAAATAAATATAAAAGTAGTAGAAAGGTAATTGCCAGTATAAAACCTGTATTGTGTATGGCAGGTACTGAATAAACCAGACAATATGGCAGGAAGCATCTCATATATGCTGTATGTAAATAAAAGATTAACAGCCTGGCAGTAAAGGTCTAACTACCGCACTGCTTGTGTTTACTCTGGTATCATATAGTAATGTAGTGATGCAATCTCTTAATAGTACTGTTGTATTAAGCACTGTGATCCACACTGTGCTACATAAATAAAATGTGTAGGAATGTCTGTATATGACTGTTGTAATCACAAGAGATCATATTGTACAACTGAGTGAGACTTAGACAGAAAACAGTGAAAAGATAGACAAAATAATCCAAATAGCACACTCAACTGAGACATGAAGTGTTGTATTTTTAGCACACACAGCCATGGTGCGAATCCTGGGAGTGGTAGTAAGCTGCATGTAGAATCATATCCCACAACTGTAAAGATATTGTCAAAATGTCTAGATAATTGGTGTGCGTTCCCTGCCTGTCACCCTGTCCCCCTGGCAAATCGATGGGATGATCCCAGAAGTTTAGGCAGCAAACAATGACATACAACTGATTGTCAGACATCATAACTGTCAGAAATATATCCATAAGAACAAACGTGTCACTCTAGCAACTCACAAAAATGTTATGAGAGCAATACAAAGTATGTCCCAACCCCAACTCCATGTTGTGAAGCTATGACCACAGTGTGTGCAGTAACAGAGTGAGACATATGTGCATAAGAATAATGTGGAATCTGGTAATATGTGTGACAACATTCAGGTAGTGATAACAAATATTCCCCCCACAGGTCTGTCAGATACAAAAACTGTGCCTAGAAATAAAAGATTGAAATCCTGAACTGGTACTGTTTAGTCTGGTATTGTATGGCAGTGTTAGTGTTGCAGCAGCTCTGACTAATAAGGTATTACTCATTATTGTCCTCCCCAACGTGCTACATAATAAAACTGGCTAGGAAACCCTGTATGAGACTGCTGTAATTACAAGGTCAGATTGTAAAACCACAGGAGACATATAGAAAGAATTCAGAGAAAAGATGCACAGCAAATAGCTATATAGCACACTCAACTGTGATCTACATTGTTTTATTTTAGCACACACAGACATGGTTCGAATCCTGGGTGTGGTAGTAAGCTGTATGCCAAATCATATCCCTAAACTGTACAGATCTGTCTGGAATGTCCAGAGAATTGGCCCATATTTGCTGGTTGTTACCCTATCCCCCTGGCATATCAGCGTGCTAATCTCTGACATTTAGGCAGCATTTAATGTCATATAACTGACTGTCAGGCCTGTAAATATTTGGAAAATGTCTATGAAAAAAAACTGTCATTGAGTAACTCAAAGGTTTATGAGGGCAACAGTCAAAATATGTCCCAATTTCACCTGCATGTTGTCAAGACATGGCCAGAATGTGTGCAATAAGAAATGGAGAGATATGTGCATAACATCAACCTGGAATTTGGGAATATGTGCAGAAACAGTCTGGTAGTGTTAAACAATACCTCCAAAGGTATACCAGGTAAGAGGTGCATACTGCAGGTAAAACAGTTCATGTATACAGTTGTCTACATTCATACCACTGTCCAAACTAACACCACAGAGTAGTGTAATAATAGCTGTATGGTACAGATCACAGCACTGACTAGGAAAGTAATGATAACTACAGGGATGTACAAGTTAATTGACATCTTTCTCCCCTCCCCCTCACCATATCTGCAACAATAAACTAAATACACAACTCAAATGGTATGTGCACAATTAAATCTACTGTGGGTACATATGTCCTATTGTTTGATAAATATTGAAATTTGTTTCTATGCATGTGCCATGTTGAAATACTCCCACATTGGTGGCATGCTGCCATCAATGTACCTGCATGCTGTTGGAATGGCCACTGTGGTTCCATATATACATGTGCTCTGTTTGCTATGCATCTGTTCCATATCTGGTGTTTTGGGTTAATGTAAATATCTATGCATGCTGTTATACATAATCCTGGAATGTGTTGACTATAACTAACCCACATATGTTTTAAAATTGAAACACCATAGCACGTTTGGGAAGTCCGGTCCCAGAGGACCCACCTCTCCCACCTTATCTGGCTGTGGGACCGGGCACCAGCACGTCTGGGGCCCAAACTGGAACCTCCTCATCAGCTGGTCCTGCACCACCTAAGGGTGGAACCACCTCAGGGGATGGGGCACAGCCCCCCCCCCGGAGCGGGTGTGGACAGAATATAGTCACCTGTCATCAGGTCCAGGGTCTGGTGTGTAGTGAGCTCCGCAGGGAGTTTGGAGATCTGCTACACCAGCTTGAGGGCTGCATGGCACAACTAGAGGGTCAGTCTGCCCCTCCTACTCAGCCCCCAGCACAGCCACCTTCGCGGCCATGAAGGTGCAGTGGTGACTGCCCATGGATGGGGACCTCAGACCCACTGTTTCCACTAGGGGGCTCATGGGCTACTGACTTCCAAATACCCCCTCCACATCCAAGGTGTTTACTCCCCACGTGTCATATTCCGTCGCTGTATGCTGTCTTGTCGGTTATCCTACCCAACCTACCTCCCCATATATACCTACTATTCCTCCCCAGCATCCCACTCTCATCTTAAAAAACAAGTAAACTCTGTTCCCCACAAAAAATCTTGCCCCATACATAGCTGTCCATTATGCACATGTGTCCATTGGACACATGTTATCTGGTCTAACTGGATTCACAACATATTGTTGTTGTCCGCACCTCTTTCTCAGGGGTATGAGTGTCAAATCTACCTCCAAATCAGGGTATATGCACAGCTGTGCTGTGGAAGAAATGGGCAGCTATGGGCCTTCCCTACACCCATCCTGCACGTCCCTAGCTATTTTCCCTACTGTCTTTCCATCCTTGTGCCCATTTTTAACCACTTTCCTATCAACCCTTTTTCTTTTCTTTTAAAGAAATTATCATGGGGGTAAGCAGGAGTAAGCACTTTTAAGCAACAGTAAGCGGGTTTAAGCCTGTGTGCGCAGGGGGTAAACAATGCCTACACAGCTTAAGCAATTTAGAAGCGAACTGAGTATAAGAAACTGTAACCGGAAGCTAGCAGTGCTTACTGTAGTGCAAACCCACACAAAAAAAGTGCCTTAAACACTCTGTATCCAATGGCCCTTGTTCTGCCCAGCAACAAAATAATCAGCCTTTGCAAGGCTCAAACCCAGGACCCTGCACACCATAGCCAAAGTGATTTACCAATAAGCCATGTCAGATACACATAACCCTGATGTTTTCACAAACATATCATCCAGCACAGTCATTTAACAGTACAGGAAATGCATTTATACATGTAGAGATGTATGTGTGTGTGTGTGTGTGTGTGTGTGTGTGTGTATATATATATTTTTATATATATATATACATATATATATACATATATATATACACACACACACACACACATATATATATACATCTATATATATATATATATATATATATTTATATATATATATATATATATATATATATAAATATAAATATATATATGCATATATATACATATATACACATATATACATATATATATATATATATATATATATATATATATATAAAGATATATATCTATAGATACAAAAAAGAGCATAACAAATACATATATGGCCAAAGGCACTGTTAATGAGGGTGAGGGGGCCCAAGCTAAGTACCTCTTGTAAGTACTGATATCACCCCCTCACCCACAGTCAAACAGATCTGCCATGCAACACAATACCAACTGTTGTAAGTCCCATACCCAGGACCCTACACAACAAAGCCACAAGACATTAACAGTAATCCATCCCACCTGTATGATGTCAGGATGGTATCAATAACATATCATGCAGTACAGTCTGGCTACCATAGGGAATGTACAATGTGGAAGCAAACATTCTAAAGATGCATACACACACACACACACACACACACACACACACACATATACATATATATGTAGGTACGTATATATAGATATATATATATATATATATATATATATGTATACATACATATATATATATATATATATATGGACAGTGTATGATTCACTCATACAAATGACATTTGTTGCATGAAGCATATACCCACAAACGATATGACACCACACACAGGTTTGCATACATAAGAAATGTTTATTTGTGTACTATTACAGTCGTATATGCCATGGCATACAGCTGTTAGGTCTTTGAAATACATACTAACTGAGTAAAGCATAACATATCTTGCTGTCCAGGCCAAGGCCTTCAAGTAGTACAACAGTAGGAAAGACTGGGTCAGAGGATAAGAATCAACAGTAAGTAATGCAGATGTATAGTTCAGCAGCCTCCAATTCTATTCTGTACGCAACCTGGGGGTAAAAGAATTAGGTTGCCACAATGAGGATGTATATGTTACATAACAATGCTTAACTGAAAACATCACTATCACACTGACAAACATAAAAGTCTGTATAACAGTAATAACTAGGCCACCAATGATCCCAAGGTGAAATGTTTGAGAATGAACAGCTATATACCTTAAGGCGGCTCACTACCGATATCCCTCACATGTTGTAACAGCCTAGGTTATATATGGTGCATACCCCCTACCCCATAGACTGACTTACAGGGGCATATAACACTGTTACATACGCTGACTTCTGGATTGCAGAAGGGCACACATGTTTTGTGCAGCTGCAGCCCACATATATATTGACGCTATCCCACAATATGTGTGGGTGCCACAACAGCACTGGAATGATGGCAGGAATGGCAGCACGACAATCACAGACCACTACATAACAACCTCTTACTGCATGTCAAATGGACAAAGCCTGGCATATAGGTTGAGGACAGAGAACAGAACACAGGGCCATATTTGAAATAGTGTTGTTATACACTGAGAAAGTTGCTGGTATTACAGGATAGTCTGCAACATACCTTTAGTCAGGAATATGAAGTCAGAAACACAAATGGATGTAGCCATGTACTGATAGCACTCAACAGACACAATGCTAGTGATATATCTGACACAAGACCTGTGTGGTGGACAGACAAAACATAACAGGCAATCCTCTGGCCATCATGTGGATAGGCCCACAGTTGAGAGCTATGCAGACAGACTGCATTCCATGCTAAACATGTATGTACACACAAACCCTGTAACACTGGTGCTATACAATGCATATAACAATACTACTAATACTGTTTGTAGAGGTGGAACCTTATACAAATATGTACCTGGCCTGAGTCTGAAAGTCCTCTTGTAAGAGGTATTTCTACCTCCTGTCTGTAACACTGCTGGTCACACATAGGAAGGATGTCCTCCATACAAGAAAGGTAAAGGGAACACGCCCACATGATGTAGTGGGTTGCCATGATAGTGTTAATTGGAAGTCCTACACAGAATGCTGCATGCAGGTAGCAAGTGGTGGACATTAACTGGTGCAGAGGCCATGACCTACAAAATCCATACTGCAATCTATTCAATGCAGCTCAATCCATTTAGTGGAGAGAGACTGAGAGAGAGTGTGAAAGCAAAAACAAAGCAACTACAACAAACAAAAAAAACACATCCATCCAGCTGTCCACATGGCAAACTATCCAGAAGAGACATCAATCCCACAACAGGTATGTGAAGTATATATGCATATAATTGAATGTAGTACTTAGTCCATAATAATGAGATAGATGATGTGGAATGATTTAGATGTGCCATCAGGTGCTGCTGTTCTAATGAAAAACTGCTATGGACAATAGTGACTGTCCCTGTGGGCAGTGGGCCATACCTGTTACCTGTGCAGATCAGCACTGACTGACAAGATGTAAGCCATCAAATTGTGTGTTGTGTAATGCAAGACATGTACATTAGTGTGGCCAATAGCTGGTGGTGGAAATAATGCTGTTATGATAGACAAGTGGGTTCCAGAGCCCACCACTTGCAGAGCAGTCATGTTAACATGTAATGTAGCTTGCAGAAATGCCAAAGATGTGTAATAGGCTTACCTGCAATCTGTCCCTATCTGTTCCTATATATATATATATATATATATATATATATATATATATATATATATACGCCTAATGATAGGCTGTGTCCACATGTGGCACCTGCTGTGTTGTAGCAAGGCAGAACAGTGCAGCTGTGCAGGAAGGAGAGTTAGAGACTGTGGACCTGATGTCTGAATGCACCCCATATATATATATATATATATATATATATATATATATATATATATATATATATATATATATATATATATATATATATATATATATATATATATATATATATATATATATATATACACACACACACACACACACCACATACACATACACACACACACACATTATATGTGTAGATATATTTTATATATATACACACACATACAAATGCACAACTCATAATATATATCTACACACACACACACACACACACATATATATATATATATATATATGTGTGTGTGTGTGCATCTACATATATACAAGCATACACACACATATGTATATAAATACATGTCCCCTAATTTTGCATGACAGTGCTGCATGATATCTGTGAGGGAATATCACACATATCAATGCACACACACACACACACACATGTATATATATATATATATATATATATATATATATATATATATATATATATATATATACACACAGCAGTAAGTGTGTGCAAAATGGACGGTTATGTCAGGTGTGAACCCTATGTTGGGAACACATTGCCCTTGTTGGTGAAGGTGGGATTGGGAACTTGGGGAAAAATAGCAGTTATATTTGTGGAGGTGAGTTGGGTTGGAAGATATAGAAGACAGCCTACAGGAGTGGTATATGACACATGGTGGGTAAACACCTTGGATGGAGAGTGTTGTCTGCGATGTGGAAGCCCCATGAGCCCCCATATGGAAACAATGGGACCAAGGTCCCAACCCATGGCCAGTCACAACATCAGCTTCATGGCCCTGAAGATGTCTGGGCAGAAGGCTGAGCAGAAGGAGCCTGCAGACCCTGTGAGTGTGGACTGACGGCCTCATGGTGCTGTAGCATATCCCCCAAGTCTCTGTGAAGCCCCCTATACACCAGACCCTGGTCCTGACCTCAGGTGACAGGATCATGTCTGTGTGTGCTATCGGGGGGGGTGAACACTATCCCCTGAGGTGGTTCCACCTGAAGGTAGTGCAGGACGAGTAAATGAGGATGCCCCAGGGTGGGTTCCTACATATGATGTGGCCTGGTAACATGGCCAGATGAAATGGGAGAGGTGGTTCTGCTGGCAACTGTTACCTAAACATGCTATTGTGTCACTGTTATAGAACATATGTGGGTAATAATAGTCCACACATTCCCGGATCATGTGCAACGGCATGCATAGATATCCTCAATCACATAGCAAACAGACCACATGCATATATGGAACCATAGTGGCCCTTACAATAGCATGCAGGTGAAATTATCCATAACAGGCCACCAATGATAGTGTCCCCTCTGGGACCATGACTACAAACACATAGCACAAAGCGTTGCACAATACGATATATATCCCAATGGTAGGTATTCAGCAGACATACCTGTTGAGTTGTGTGATCAGATTGTTGTTGCAGATATGGTAGGGGGGAGATAGAGATGTGTATTAAAAACTATGCTAACCTTGCTGTATGAGGTCCTCAGACCTGTTTCCATCTTTATGTCTTTCAGACAAGATGTCCAGGGAGAGGCTTCCTATTTATACAGTGGAGGAGAATGATGTCATCATCTCACAGCTGGTGCAGCATTACCATGTGTTGTTCAGCTCAACAGCCCATGGGCAGCAGTAGCGGACCGCCCAGGGGAACGATCTTGTCCACAGGGTAAATGATGTCGGCCTGCATAACCGCAGTTATGAGCAGGTCCAGCATTGTTGCACAGACCTACTTTGCAATGCCCATCATCATACTGCTGCAGTCAGGGGGGATAAGCTTGCAATGGGGGGGGGTCATGCCATCCAGCCCCCCGACATATATTGAGGAGCTTCTTGCCAGCCTCGCGGCACCTGCCCATCCACACACACAAGACCTGGCGGAGAGCATAGTGGAGGTGGGTGCTTCCCACAAAATGGCAAAGGAGTATACAAGTAAGGCCACAGGGCACATCAGTAGATCACTGATGTGTATCCATCCGCATCAGTAGAGTTAGATCATGCATGTCAGATAACATATATATAGTCTGTTGCTGCATTGCAGTAATAAACAGATGTGCATAATCTGTAGCATTGTGGATTAGTACTGTTGATGCACTGTAATGCTGCACCCACCCTGTACCAATGCCACAGCTATGGCTACTGACATTACATCTCTCACACACTTATGTAGGTCCCTCTGGTATACCGCTAGGGCAGCAGCCTGTAGCTGGTGAGTGAGTATGGTGTTTGTTCAGGTTTGCAAATATACCCGAAAGAATTCAAAACCATTTCAACAAATAAATCCACAAAAATGAGTGTAGAGGAGGCAGACCACTTCTTAAAACCACCAAGCACGTTTTTATTTAATAAACAAAATATATAAGCGCTTTCTTCTCAATATTGCAAAATTACAGAGACTTCATCAGATACAAATTTTAAAACAGCCCAGTTTGTTTTAAACCCTGCAAGGATGACATCATATCCTGAAACAGACTTAAAAAGCTTAAAGCAACAGTATGTCCTAAAACAAAGTCAGATAGCAGCAGTATTCAAGTTCAAAAATATATTATATATCATGGATATTTTAAAAAATTTTAATATAATCAAACCAATCCATCTAATATAATATAATTAAATACAGCATTCTATTACCCCAGTAAATGTGTTAATAAAAGATAAATAAAATTGTGAAACAGTAAAAATAATGAAAGGTAAATGAACAGCTTCTACTAGGAATTGAACCCAGAACCTTGTACGTATGAAGCATGTGTAATAACCACTACATTATTACCTTCACATACCCTATTACTACAAATTCAATGTCTTATAAGGGCTTTTAATTTTAAAAGACTACTAATAGACAGGTTTTCATTCAGTCCTAGCCAGTACATGGAATTCAGCCTCAACTGCCATGCGAGTTCCAATTTTTCTAATAAGTAGGGCCATGCCCCCCACAAATTCTAGGTACCACACAATTCAATATAATGAACTCATATTGTGGAAACCCCGTAATATGTCTTGCTAAGGCATTACCTTCCCAGCCATCTCATATGTGTCTAAGATGTTCACTAATTCTGGTTTTAAATTTTCTTTCAGTCTTGCCCACGTAAAAACATGGGCAGGAAACACAAACAGCACAATAAACAACCCTCTCTGTAGAGCATGCAAATTTGCCTTTAACCCAGATATTTGTTCCATTAACCTATACACCTTTGTCTGTTTCAATAATCTTGTTATAAAATTTACACCTACCACATCTGTGCATAAACCCTTTATACTGTTCACCTTTCTGTGTCTCGAATATGTTTTTTAAACAATGTCCTTTCTTGTATACACAAATGGGAGCCTCTCCTAAAATGTCCCTCATAACTTTGTCATTCCTAATAAACTCCCAGTTTTTAGTCAAAATATTCTTTATGTAATTTGCTTCCCTATTAAATGTTAAAAAACTATTCCCATAGGACTTTGGTGTAGCTGATACACATATTGTAGTTTCGCTGTTATTATTATTAATAGTGTTGAATCCTGTAGTTGTTAAACAGACATTTTCTAATGTTTGTACTACATTAGTGTTTTTCATGTTTAAAATAGGGGCAAAATGCCCAGACCTACTCTTACTGTTCACTTCATTAGTAATTTGGTCTATTAATGAACTTGGGTAACCTCTCTAGAGAAACATTTGTTTCAGCAAATTACACTCCTCAGTGTATGTCTCCCATACAGTTGCCATATGGGAAGCACGGATAAACTGCCCCTTTACAACTTGCCAATATACCCATGATATGGCCATGGTATATTCCATGCACACATTTAACACACCTACCCATAATGCATGCCGTACATGTTCACGTATTGTTGCTGTTAACTGCACTGCATCACAATGGTCACCATGATGGTGTACCTGATCGGTATGTCAGACTCCTGCAATATAACTAACATCCTGTCATTGCAAAATGTGTGCACAGAGATGAACATAATGGTGGGACAAATGGCCTACAGTAGGGACATGTGTGAAACATCACCCTTACACAGTGTTACAACAGTGTATATACCAGTATTACAATGGCATCTGTTACAGACCTATACTACAGCATATCACAATACTGCAGTTCACAACCCTTACAACCTGCAATGTGGCCCTAACATGAGCAATGAGTGTGTAATATGGAATCATATGATAGGACAGCAAATATGGGGAATACATACTTTAACAAACACTGGAAGCATATGTGTGCACACACTCCAGATAAAATATAGTGGAAGCAGCTGTTGAGGTACTGACCGCATGTATTCTTCATGGAAATGCTCCTTCCAGCAAGTACATGTCCCCAATGTCACACCAAGAAATGGTCTGCTGTCTAAGACGTTTGGCCATCAAATGTGCCCACTTACCTTGCAAGAGAGGCAGCCGTGGCTTGCATGCATCTTACATGCCTTGGCATGGACACCATACCCAACAGGTAGCACCCAGTAGTTGGACATGTAGCCATACCTCATTACTGCATATACCATGGCAAACAGTGCAGTCATGTATGTGGCGAGGATGTATGGGACAGGAATAAGGTAGGAAATAAACAGATGGGCATCCAAGACGATGATGTCACATGTAGCAAATTGGTCATGCAGGCTGCCTAGTAACATGCAACAACACTGACGCAAGTCGCACACATGTCTAGCAAGTACTAGCTGTGCAGTACCCATTTCAGCAATTGCCTGGACTCTGCATACGTGTGGCCCATGGGTTAGGGTCATCAGATGAGACAGTAGTACCACAGGAAACATCAGCCAGGCCTCTCTGCAGGTAGCATATGCATAACAGAAAAGGTCCCCAAAAGGCATGTGTTACAATGTATACTGGTGTACCAAGACCACTTTGGAAACCTACAGACAGTATCAAGTAAGATACATGTGCTGCACAACCAACACCTCACCCCACCTCAGGCTCACCATCCTCATCTATACCATGCCAGTGTACACCTGTATGTTTGGCATTCATTAGCTGGGACTAGGCTGTTACACATGGTGTTCAGTGTTTGGGACACTGCAAACTGACATACATGTGTAGGCCATAGTTGTCAAGCATCTGCAAAAAGGCTGAAGGTGGGGAGGGGGTGTCATCATGACACAACAGTGCACTGCAGAAGGGATCCAAAGGATGCTATGAATGACTGTATCTGCACACAGTCAGAGTCAGGAACTGTGGCACACACAACCCTGACACCACAGCAATAGTGATGGCAGTGTGTGAACTCCAAGGGATGTGCCCATGAGTTGACCTTGCAATAATGCAGAGTTGGGGGACGTGTGTATGACAGATTGACCAAATACTGTCAAATGCAGATGGCCCATGCTAGTATACCCCTGCAAGGAATAGTGACTGCTGTAGTACACATAACAGTAAGTGCAACAAACCATTATAAGGGCATGCACACATATGCACCCATGAAATGTATGCATCTCAATCAGCATTAGCACAACTAACACATTTCTTTGACACTGCATTTGATTGTACAGGTCATATGTCACATATCAGGCTCATGTAATGTTAACATATGTAGTAATGTGGTCCCATGGCATATCAAGGAAGAGGGCATCATATCAATAAGGGTGTGTACACTCCCCGTAGCCACAGTAAGGTTTGATGCTTGTCAGTGTAATAGTATCCTATTGACCATACATGCAGTGCTGATGATGACATATGTAAATCAGACATCAGGCATTCACATAATGATGTCTGTCCACATATCATCCCAGGTATGTGTCAGACAAACACAAAGGGACTGTGAGCAGCAGAGCAGACATAACTGATACAGTTATACACATTCAGCAATGGTGTGTACACCTGTGAGGTATGGTGCACAGTACATGGCAGGGTGCTGAACAGGTGCACAGCAATACTGTGTACATGGGTGCAGTGTTTTCCAGGTGAAGGTGCACAGCAATACTGTGTACATGGGTGCAGTGTTTTCCAGGGGAAGGGGCATCACCTACTAACACAGCCCATGCATTGCACACATGTATACTGTTGCTAGCATGGATTGACTATAGCTGCACTGCATGCTGTTGAGTACCATAAGTGCGTCAGATATGTAATGGGAGGTATTGAGGTCTATCCAATATCCCCCGTGTGTGTGTGTGTGCGGGGTAGGAGGCTATTTTGTTTGTAAGTGCAATCTAGTGGAGTGGAGGGGGGGTTGATGTATGTAGGATGTGTGTGTGTGTGTGTGTGTGTGTGTGTGTGTGTGTGTGTGTGTGTGTGTGTGTGTGTGTGTGTCCATGTATGCACATGTGTGATTGTGGGGTTGTTCATATGTCTCAACTTCCCTTTGAAATCGTGCAGTACATGGACATGGACTGGCACATGAGACACCAGGAATACTTGTCTGACATGTAATCTCATTACAGCTGATAGTATAATAAGATCTGTAGCATGGAACATGCATTGGGAGGGAAACTAAACATCAGGTATATTGCTTTAATTGCAATAAGCAGAAAGGTGAAAGAATACCCACATATGCAGCACTACAGATGCATTGCTGAATTACTAGACAACACCAGTAAGTGTTTCCAAATATTACTGTTGTCCACATAATAAGTTAATAGAGCAACAAATCTTGCATCTACTGAGCAATAGTTACATATGACACTCCAGTGTGTGACATTATTAAGTGACTGTAGTAGCCCCTAACATATGGAAGCCAGGCTCACGATGTCTGGACAAACGCAGGGTGAACACTGGATGACAGCAGTGAGTCTTTGCAAAACCAACTCCAATCAAGTCAAAGAGGTAATGGAGTAACAGGTCATGTTTTGTGAACACTTCTCTAGGCAATTAGAAGAATGATATGTTAATGATTGGTATCAATGAGTGTAAGTTTACAAGTGTGATTCAGGATGGGGAACTTAAGAAAATAAACTTGGGACAGTCTGTACACTCAGGGACAGTTAAGTATTATGGTGGAATGTCAGGGTGTGTGTGTGTATGTGTGTGTGTGTGTGTGTGTGTGTGTGTATACATATATATATATATATATATATATATATATATATATATATATATATATATATGTAGTTAAGCAATGATGTACAGGTCTTAAAGTACATTTCTTGTTTTTCCCTCAGGTGGCAAGGTGGGTCAGGGTAACTGCTGCAGGCAATCTGATGTTGGTGTCCATACAGACACTGAAAATGATGATAGGTGTGTTGAGGCACAGGCAGGGTTGTCAGAGGCCAAAACTGCACCATCATTTGACATCTCCCTGTTATCCGCCCCATCCCTGCACACAGTCACCGTGCCTATAGATAACTCATCACCAGTGGCCATCGCAGAGGGACAGTTCGCGGATGGTGGCAGTGCACAGAACAGTGTGGTATCTATTGCTGCTGTGTCTGGACACAGCAGCCATAGCCGGATATCCGGCAGGGTACCACATAGGCAGATGTACAGGGGTGCTCATTGGAGGGCGGCTGGTCATCGTGCCCCTGGCAGAAGTGCCACATCTGGTACCACCAGATGCAGGTTTCAGGCTATCATGGAAGCTCAGGCATGTATGGAATGGTACACCAGAAAGGGTCTGAGACTGCAGAGGGTTACTCTTTCAGCCGTAACTGACATCTGTGATCTTGCAGGTACCCTCCATTATTTTACAGAGGTCATGGATAGACAGTGGGGTGAGATGGTGGGACTCATTGACTGCAGATTGTCCATGCTAGGCCCTGTGGTGGGAGTGGTGCGATGGCCACATGGACGTAGGCCAGCAACACCAACAGCTGAAGGTCGACATGGATGTGCAAGGACATCAAGCCGCTTCCATAGTGGCAGCACCAGCCCCAGCACTACAGGGGAGGGGGGCACTGTTCACACCACACCACAGCAGGCCACATCCACGTGGTCCTGGCCAGTCCCAGGAGGGGCCTGGTTCCAGCGGACACATGTCATCATCAGGGGAGAGTACCATATTGAGGCTTGTACCTGAATGTGCCAGTGGAACCCATGGCAGGCACAGTTCTCATGTCCATGGTGGGAGGCAGTGAACTGCACACCCTGCCAGGTATGGTCTGCAGCTGTTCAACAAAAACCTGTATAGGGCAGCCACATGCCAGAACTGTGTACAAGCATACTCACACACAATACAAACACACCTAGGACAACCCCATACCTACACACACCACATCGCCACGGCCAAATCAGTAATTAGAAGTCCTCACTTACACACATAGTGCCAAATGTATGGCCCAGCCTAGGTCTCTGGCAAAACAACAATGAACCCTGCGCATATGATGATACCTGTACCACATCCCTGTCATCCATATCATCGATGCAGGGACAGACTAATATGGTTCTGATGCACACAGTGACTGTACTACAGTGTACCAATGTACTGCTGTGTAACATGTTGGCAACAGTGATGTTTAATGCTTACATGTCAAGAAGTATAGCTGTCCAAATATGATGCATTATAGCTGTTATTAACACTGAGTGATTGTGGTCTCCATAATGTTATCCGTTTGTGTTGTAGGTATCCATGTGCCAGCAGGAGTATGGTCTGCTGTCATATCTCAGGGGTATGGCACTATGGTGACACCTTGGCTGTGCCATATCCTGGGTACAGATGAATACATGTCACAGTTACTGCCTGTGCCACATGGGCAATACGTCTGGGGTGGTGTATACAGGTGAGTGCATGGTGGCTGCTGTTAGCAGACCTTCTACAGTGGACAATTGCAGTTGTACTGGGTAGTACACAACACATGTTTGTGTATAACACACACAGGCATTGGTGTTGATGCAATGCACAGAGAATACTGTACATATGGATGTATGTACCTGTGCAAGGAACACATTGCAGCCTATGTAATTCCACCAAGCCAGACTATGCAGAACAACACATTGTGGAATAAGCAGTCCGCTAGTTTAATGTCATTGGCAATGGTACCAGCAGGGTATATGTCCTCTTCACCAATGTAGTGCAACCCTCAACATGGTAAACATATCTGTGCTGGTGTGGGTGGCACACCCCTACCCTTTAGAGGGTGAGAGGTGCTGTAGAACCACAGATAGTGTGATAGACAACTACCTAACCCGTTAACATGAACTGTACAGTATTACAGCCAGCTACATGAGGGGATACACTCAACAGTAACTACAATGATGTTGGTTGAGTGCACAACAACCACACCCAGCTATATATACCAACCCCAGTATCACTGCACACCTATACAGCGGGGGATGAGGCCATTTGCACATCTAACACTAGTTGTGATGAAATGCATGTCCACAGGATGATACCTGTGACATGTTAGCATATGCCATGCAGTTCTTGGACAGATGATCCCCTGGGACATGTATATTCTGCAACTTGAAGTAGATCCCTCAACATACATGCACACTCTTACTTGGCAACACTGTGACTAGACTCCTACCTAGGTATGTAGTGCTACTGATGTGTGTGGCTTTAATTGCACACAACATACTGCTTTTAGGATGAGGTGTGTTCCAGGTTCCAGGTTACATGTTACATGCAGAACATCCCCAGGCATGTACAGTATGGTAATGGGGAATGTAATGGTTGTATATGAACAATACGTTGTGTGACATACCATCATATATACATTGACAAACACATAACAGTCAGACACACATCTGAGAGACCTAGGCCTATCAGTGCTAACTACCTTGTCAGTGTGTCCATTGTGTTACAGGCAGGTTGCACAGAGCACATGCATAACTGGGCTGGATAGTGTTATCATTTACCTGTATGGTTGATGGTGACAGTGGTCATCATACAGTGAGACATATACAGGGGGTCCCATGGTGTAATGACAGTATACCCAGAACCCACACCCCACTGTGGATATTGTATGCACTGAAAAACATGATGACATTCTGACTTACCCACATCACACATTGACCAGGACTGCAATAAAACCCCTTGTCCATCCCAAGAGTGCTACTACAGGGATATGCATCTAATGCACATGCTCCAAGCATAGTAGGGTGATGTATTGTCATGCCTCAGCAACATCAGTATCCCTAATGCTGTGTGCCAATGCATATTGTAATAGGAGTATGTAGCCTCAGAATGCCATACCCGACATACATACACAAGTGCACATATACACACACTTGCCAGAACTCAGTGTGTATCCCATGCTTATCAACCCATTTGTACAACAGTTTTGCGCTGGTACTGCAAGGCCCACATAGCCTTTAGGGAGAGGAGCGTAACAAGGTACATGTAATGTCCAGTACAGCAGCAGCCACATCTAACTATGGCAATGGGTGGTGTGGTGGGTGTGAAGGACCTCAAGGTATTCCCAACTAAAGGTCTACAAACACACAGTCATTGATATCCTCAGTAATGCACACATACACATTTGTCAGTACTGGTGAGCATTGGTGCAGGTGTTCATAGGTGTGTTTTAGGCTTTTGTCCATGGAGAGATGGGAAGTGTAGGGGATGTGTGTACAGTGGTATCATGCCACCTGCCATGTGCCAGCAAGCCATCTATCAAGAGACTCCACTGTGGTGACTCTCAGGGTGACAGTGACATGCATCAGCCAATCATCTGGGTGCTTCCTGCAGAGGGCCTGTGAGGTGCTCCAGTTGATATGTATGCAACAAGTATTACATAACATGGTTAGTATCGGTCAAGGAGACCTGTACCCAAGCATGTTCTGTTGACTGTGGTACTGTAGTTGAGGTATCCATGGCATGTGGTGCATACAGGGTGTTGAGTCCTATCTGTGGCATTTATAACACAGCTGGGCAGAAATGTCAGTGTCAGTCAAGCACAGACTGCCTGTAAGTATCCAAGATGGATACCTGACATCTGCACATCTATACAGAGAACTGACAGACATCAGCTCATCAACTAGCTATGCATTAGGATGAATGTGTTGACAGACAGACATCTGACATTGATAGGTATGCCATTACTTCATGACGGCAGGCCTCACTGACATGTGCTATACACACAGTAGTCTACAGTTATTTTCCACATGTCAGACCATTATCCAGTAGGAAATATTTAATGAGACATAGCTCACACACCAGGAACATGACAGTGAGGACTTAGAGTCCATCTTTGCATGCAGGGGTGTTTGTTTCCAGTACTACAATTAGCAATCTACTCTTACTTGGGAAAGCACTGTCAACAGTAGTAATGTAATGATACACTACATGCCAGTGTGACTGCATATAACCTGGGATACTACCCATGTATGTAAAACAATCACATGGATAAGAATGTTGTACAAGCCATATATACTCAAGTGTCCCAAACAGGAGACTCACACCCCTTGCTACTGTAATGACAGAACACAGACGCATGTTATGTACATGGCATTACATACACTTATTACAGATGTCATTACCCTGCTATGTTATCAGACTGGAATGTGAGCACTGGTTACCAGAGCTGAGCCATGCTTAGCAGGTGTCAGCATTGTTGCAATATAACAGCTAAGCACATTTGCACACTGGTAAGTGAAGCCTACATGATGTAAGCGCCCATACGTTAACTAGTACCTTAGCACCAGTTAGCTTCAAGCAAACACGCTTAAAGCTGCTCAAAACTGCCTTAACTACTCTGTATCCAGCAGCCCTTGTTCTGCCCAGCAACAAAATAAACAGCCCCTTGCAGGTCTTGAACCCAGGACCCTGTACACTATAGTCACAGTAGTTAACTACTACGCCATGACAGCTGTGAAGACAGTTGTTGTTTTTCCACTATATCTATCAGTACACTTATTGAATAGTATTGAACAATTGCTGTGACTTCTACAATTGTGCAGTACTTGTTAGTGATATTACTGTTCCATCACATACGTTATATAAACATATATATATATATATATATATATATATATATATATATATATATATATATATATATATACATACACACACACACACACACACACACACACACACACACATATATGTTTATCATATTTCCAGAACATGGAGTGGAGTCATACCTCAGCACCAATAGTCTCAACCTCTTAGTGCAAGGGAATGTCATGTATGTATTGCAGGTATACATGTAGACTGTTGCTAATGTAACAGGGGTTGTCTTAACAGAAATGTTGTGTGTGGGAGGTCACATCTGCTATTGACATGTGCACCATCAGTTACCGACAGACATCCTAAGGTCATTATAGTACAGTACCACTGATATCACAGTAATGGTCCTGTGGACTACAGCAGAGATATGACCAATAAATGTGGACAGTCTGACACACTCTGGACAGTTCAGAGGTATACACAGATAACCTTAGTGCAAGACATGTGGACCAAGCCCGACAATGTGGATGTTAACAGCCATGTAAATGGGTATATTATGTAAATACTGGACTATATATGCCCACACAGTTTATGCATTCACATACTCCTGTCTGTCCTGATACAACTGGTGGTGCAGAGGTCACATGGCCACATACTACCCACTAGTTAGGGACATATATCTGTACAGCATCCCACTGCTTTGTCAGAAATACATGACAGTTATGGTAGCCCGGCAGCAGTACATCTAGCAAATATCTGGATGTAACATTGCACTGGGTAATTACACTAAGCTGCTAGGCATGTAACAAAACACTGTGCAAACTACAGGCAGACCGCCGCAACACTGGCCTACATTTCTTATGAGGGAATACACATGCACCTCCAAATATAGCAGGCTCTACAGGCATGTCACAGCACAGAGTAACAGACACCTGTGTGAAAGTGCATACTCACAACCAATGCCAACACAGCCACATATGGTAAGCAAGCTTAATATTATAGTGTATAGACTGTCTGATCAACACCATCCTTATTATGTACCATTCACTCACTAACCTTACATATACTGGGCCACTATACAGTGTGGTCCGATGCCTGTCTGCGGTATGGGACATGTGTGTGTTTTGCCCTACAGACATGTAAGCCAATAGGGTACCAAACACTGGAGCAGCATGTAACATCAGATAGAACAGGACCAAGAACAATGAGATCTACCACAGTCTGTACACAGGCCAAGGTACATATTCACAATACACACACTGTCGACAATCACCATAAGTACACTGACCTCTACTGTACACACAACCAGAGAATGCCCAGGTTATGTCCTCAAATATAACCCCTACTATACATAACATGTCTAGCAGTCTGATATCTCACTGGCTTATCAGGTATGATGTCAATAAATAATGGTGCACAGAACAGATGCACATCTTACTGCATGACATATGTACAAAGGTTGACAGAGTTGTGGCTGGAGGCACAAACTCAGGGCCAATATTGACATGTTGCTGTGATAACCTCATACATTCACTGTTGTAAAAGGGTTTGTTGTGACATATGTCCTATGAGGGATATGAAGTCAGTAACTCTCATGGCTGTCACCATGTACTGACTGCAATCTTAAGACTATGCTTCTGCAGTTTTAAGATAGGTAATCTGTGAGTAACACAAGACACATAAGACTCCAAACACTGAGCAGTCTGCAGATAACCGTACAGGTGGGAGTTTCCTCAAACACATAACACTGTCATGACAGGTATTAAATCATGTAGACCAGCCATATCTACACAAACCCTGTTAAACCAACATTACTCCAAATGTAGAAGAGCAACACTTACATTCTGAAGTCATGTCTGGAACATCTCCCTCCTGTTTGTTGGCCTGTATCCACAGTGTATGTTGTTAGAGGTATATCCCACTACCATCTGTGATGCTGTTTGCCAAACACCAACATGATATCCTGTTCACGGTGAAAGAAAAGGGCCAACACCCACATGATGTTTCTAGTTATAGGAGTGTGTTTCCATGCAATTGGCTATGGGAATGTAACCATAGTTGTTCCACATGCAATCAGTTAAGGGAGGACTGCAATTCATGCAGAGACCATCAGCTGATCATGAGCATCACTTACAAAACACAAGCTGCTGCTTAAGCAAAGCAGGTGTACTTCTCCACATCCACCAGAGAGGGAGTGAGACAGACAGAGATAAAATAAGGCAGGGAGGGGGTGGGAGAGTAAAACCTAAACATGTTTGTGTCACACACTTACCAGCACAGGGTTTCAAACCCCTGCCTATGTATTGCTATTACATGTCTATGCAGTTATTGCATGCACCACAGAGCTTACATG
The DNA here is from genome assembly GCF_019279795.1 of Protopterus annectens. NCBI lineage: Eukaryota > Metazoa > Chordata > Ceratodontiformes > Protopteridae > Protopterus > Protopterus annectens. Next base: position 747,427,037 of record NC_056727.1, read on the forward strand.
TTGGAGAGCTGTCCAAAGGTATATTTGATGGTGAGTGACATCAGCAACAGTGATAAAAGAAGGATAAGGTAGGTGTAGTACACGTGCCTGTCCACAAGAACAGGTGTCAAGGTTGACACAGCCACACTCTTTCAGGGACTCACACACATTATCACAGTTGCCATGGTCAGGATTAGACTTTCTAACTAGCTAGTTTGCCACAATACAGTAATACACAAGTATCACATGCACCAAAGGGGTTATCAGTATGATATATGGGGAAAGGGTACGTCAAGGTGTCTGACATCAGAAGGCATGCTTCAGTAGGCCAATGGGAGGTGTAGTGAGTGTAAATGGCATCCAAATCATTATACTCCACACATACACACACACACGTTTGTCATTACTGACATGCATGGGTGCATTTCTTCACAGGTGTGTAGTGGTTGACTGTGCCAGAAGGCTGTGCAAGGCTAGGTAAAGCATATACCTTGGCATCAGGCCACATAGCAATGGTCTGCAGTGTGGCTCTGGGGTGTAGTGTCTGGATTGGCCCACACAGGTGGGAATTATATTCACCATCCAGTCATCTGGGTTACTATTGTGGTTGGCCAGTGCTGTCCAATGCTTGCCATGTATGTGTTCTATATTCCATAACATGCAGACATCCCACATATATGCTCTGTAACATGTGGAAGTGTTCCTGGGGTGTCTGGGGCATGTTGTGTAGACAGATTGTTATCATTAGAGGTGCTATTCCTGACCTCATGTGGTGAGAACTGGCAATGGACATCAGGTTGACCCTGCACCTACACTGGCAGCATGATACAGGTATTCACTGGTGTCAGGGGCATCTGTCCATACAGGGCATGTGTATAAGGCATGGTATGTCCTTTGTGGGTTACATTTGCTGGCTCTATAGTTGTTGCAGGCATCCAGTGGGGAACATAGCAAAGGAGCACTGTATGCAATGATTTGCCTATTGTAGGGATGGGACAGGGTGCCATGTCATAGTCCACTGCAATCACAATCACATCATGGTTACTATCTGTGGGAAATATGCAGGGAACTACCAACATAGTGGTTGTTGCCTAGCCGAGTGTGTTTGTGTATGAGACATGGGTGGAGAGTGTTCTCTGGGAAATGCAAGGGTTACCTATATTTTCCCCAAGTCATGATGTCACATGTAGGGGTATGGATTGTCTACTCCAGCCTCTCTGCTGTTTAACATCTGCTATCCTTGTAAGGTGGACATTGTGACATATAATAGGGCCACCATATAAGAAATTTGCAAAATCCACTCCACAATGAGTCCTGTTATTACACACTCACAGCTACCTCCACACAGAATACGTATCACACACACACACACACACACACACACACACACACACACACACACACACACACATCAAGTCTGACAGTTGCCACGTCTGGGACTAGAACTCCCATCTAACTAGTACATCACACTACAGCTTACACAGTTATAACATGTGCCACAGAGATTACTGGGCTACTCTTTCCCCAAAGGTGTATTTCAAAGTGAATGACATCAGCAGGCTTGCCAAAGTAGGGCAATGGAAGTTGTAGTGACTGTAAATGGCCTCAAAAGCATTGATCCCTAAACAGACAAACATACGCAAAGTTTTACTGTTGCCATATCTGGGATTAGAACGCCTAACTAGTACATCACACTACAGCATTATGCAATTATAGCACACGCCACAGAGATTTCTGGGCTACTCCTTCCCCAAAGGTGTATTTCAAAGTGAATGACATCAGCAGCCTTGCCAAGGTTGGGCAATGGAAAGTATAGGTCATAGGTTCATAAGTTGGTACTAGGCTATTGGTCCTAGGGCCTATACATGCCTAGCCATGACAATTCCCTTGCTCTGTCTTCCCACAATATTTACTTCTCTGGACCCCTGTCTAGCAGGGCAACTGACATGATCCCCGGGGTCAGTTTCCTATCTCCCATACAATCGTCCAGGTTCCTTTTGAAGAGGGCCAAAGAGGCACTCTGCTTGACATGTATGGGCAGTCTAATCCAGAGTCTGGGGAGTCTCTGGGTCAGGAACACATCCCTCCAGCATGTATTGTTCATTGTGATGACAAGGTTTGGATCCCTGGAGCATGTGGCTGTGAGGGTTTGGATTTCTTTAAGTGTAGCATGTTCAACAACTCTGGGTTTGATATGGCATTGTATGATTAGCACAGATCACCTCTGAGTCCACGATATGTGACAGAGTATAGCTGGATGATTTCCAGACTGTCAGCATAGGGCATCTGGTTTAGGCCTCTGATTCTTTTAGTGAGGTATGTCTGCAGTCTTTTTAATTGTTGCAGATGTCTTGTGAGGTACATACCTAATGGGCCATTGTAGTCTGTACTGGGTCTACTGAGAGATGACTACAGTGGGACAATGGCCTCCTTTTTACAGGATGTAAAGCCCTTAGTGATGAGGTGTGTCACACAGGTGGATTTCTTGACTGTTGTGGCAATGTGGTTATCAAAGGTGAGACCACTGTCCACTTTAAGTCTCTTATCACACTTTAGGTGCTTAGTGTACTGCCACCTATTTGGTACTTCATAGGTACATGTCCCTTCCCAAAAGGGATAACTATACATTTCTTGGCATTGATCTTGAGGCCATGGCTCAGGCACCAAACATCTCTTTCTGTAAGGCCCTTCTGTAGAATAGCCATATCATGTGGGGATTCGATATTGGCTCCCAGTGTGCAGTCATCTGTGACCTTCATTAGCCAGAGTCTCTTAGTGTTGGCCTGTACTTCAGAGCACTGGATGCCAAACAAGGGTGGTCCCAGGACTGAACCCTGAGGTACTCCAACTGTCACTTGTCTGGGGGGCTAGAGTTGGTGTCACCTACGTTTACAGTGTGGGTTCTGTCAGTACAGCAGTTGGCAGCCTATTGGGTGACAGAGGGATTAATGGCCAGCTTGGTACATTTATCTACGATTCCAGACTGGGGGATGGTGTCGAAGGCCTTGGCGAGATCTGGATAGGCTGTGTGAACCACCTTACCCTTATCCACAGCTCTGGAGATGGATTCAAAGTTGTCAATCAGGTTCAGGTGACATGATCAGCCCTTCACAAACCCAACCTGGTTGGGGTCCAGTATTTGCAGGTTGCCAATGTCTTTGTTTTCATTTCCATGATAATACATTCAATGGCCTTGCAGATCAGGCATGTCATACTGCTGGGGCTGTAGTTCCCAGGATCCAAGGTGGATCCCCCCACCTGTGGACTGGGATAACTGTAGCTGTGGGCACGAAGCCCGAGGTGTGGCTATGATTAGACATAGCATGTAGTTGAGGTGCCAGTTCATTTTGTAGTTCATGTAGTACACAGCCCAGGATGTTGACTGGTCCCATGAATGCTGTTGTCTTAGCTCTGGAGAGTGTGGTTTTTACCTGTGTGGCCATTATTACTGGAATCTGGCAATCTTTCAGTGTTGAGATGGGCCTTTTTGGGGGTGGGAGGGGGGTGCAGTTGGCACTGAATTTATCTGTAAGGATACTGGCAATATCCTTGGGAGCAGTATATTTAATAGCATCCTATTGTAGCTCAGAGCAGATCTGAGCATTGCCATTTATATTCCTGACATAGCTATGGAACGGCTTGCAGTTGTCTTTGGCATCTTCGGCTATATTATGTTTGTAACTAGCTCTGGAGGATGTTATGAGGGATGTCAGCTTCTTACTGTGGCTTTTTAAGGGAGTGTTTTGCATCCTGGAAATTCCCACGTTTCTGCAACAGTTTCTTCCTTTTGTTGTACAGTATGTTTATGGCAAGCGGCCACCACATTGGCTTCCTTTTCTTGGTGGGGAACATCTTGGTTCTACATTGGATGGCATGATTCATGCACGAGTGGATGTGCTCATACTGTTTCTTCATCTAGGATTCAGCACTCATCCTTTCAGTTCCTGTCTGCATGTGTGTCATGACATTAGTCACGTCTGACATGTGTAGCATGATGTTGGCTTTGGAGATGTGTGTTACAGAGGTTTCCTTACTGGTGTGTGGGTGAGGGATGTGGATGTTAAGGGTGATTAGCTTATGGGCAGACCTGACAACCGATGGGGTGACCATAGGTGTGGGGCATTGATTTCCCATGCTGGCAATGATCAGGTCTAGGATATTTGGGCCTCTGGTGGGACCATGAGTTACTTAATCCAGGGCATTGGGAATTAAGACTTCCAAGAACCGTTGGGCACATGTGTTGGTACACAAGTAGTTTTCCCAGTTAATGGCAGGGTAGTATAAGTCACCCAGTATTAGGGTGTTTGGTTGTATCATAATATTTCCCAGTATGTTTTGAAAGGTGTAGTTGGAATCTTGGGGCATGGTGGGGGATCTGTAGCAAGCTATACAATTTGGATTGCAGTCTTACCTTGTGTTAGTTGCACCAGGGGTATTTCAGATGCATTCTGTTAAGCAAGTAGCCTGGTGGTGTAAATATCCTTGGTGAATAATGACATTCCTCCACCTTTACTGTTTTGGTCCTGGTTTGGTGGCCAACAGGTGTGGTGAGAGCTGTACCTGGTATTGTAGGGGGTGCTCTCTGAAGTCTTGGATCAGGTCTCTGTTACTGCACAGATATCAATGTCCTCCATTTTTAGGAGTGCCTAGTGACTGTGAATGGCCACAAAAACATTGATCCCTGCACACAAAACCAAACACACACACAGAGTTTCATAGTTGTCATATCTGGGATTAGAACACCTACCTAACTAGTACAACACACTACAGCATTATGCAGTTATAGAACGTGCCATGGAGCTTACTGGGTTTCTCCTTCCCCAAAGGTGTATTTCAAAGTGAATGACATCAGCAGCCATGTCAAAGTAGGGCAATGAAAACTGTAGTGAGTGTGAATGGCCTCAAAAGCATTGATCCCTACACAAACAAACACACACACAAAGTTCTACAGTTGCAATGTCTGGGAACAGAACTCCTACTTAACTAGTACATCACACTACAGCATTATGAATTTATAGGACACACCACAGAGCTTACTGGGTCACTCCTTCCCCAAAGGTGTATTTCAAAATGAATGACATCAGCAGCCCTGCCAAAGTAGGGCAATGGAAATTATAGTGAGTGTCAATGGCCTCAAAAGCATTGGTCCCTACACATACAGACAGACAGACAGACACACACAGTTGCCATGTCTGGGATTAGAACTCCTATCTAACTAGTACATCACACTATAGCATTACACAGTTATAGCATGCACACGGAGCTTATAGGCTACTCCTTCCCCATAGGTCTATTTCAAGGGGAAGACATCAGCAGGCTTGCCATAGTAGGGCAATGGGAAGTGCAGTGTGTGTGCATGGGCCATAACCCATTCATCTGGAAGCAGACACACAACACTCAGGCACACACAGGTTTATATTTCACAGGTAATCAAGAGCCTGTACATATAAAAAGCAAGAACAAGTATTTATTATTTATGGATTATTTGCTAGTATGAAACAAATTGGTGTTACAAGCAACTATTTTAAAACGAATTTCAGAAATATGTAGATGGTCAAAACATATTATAAACGGAGGATATTACCCACTTAAGGATTTTGTATGGGTAGAGGCTTAGGTGGGCCTGGATATTTTGCTGTTGTGTGCTATTAGAAGAAGGAGGTAGTTAATTTAGACAGGGAATTCTTTGGGTATGAAGATGGCTTGATGTTGAGAGGTCTAGAGTCTTAGGTTGTTTTGGGAGGAATTCCAGTTTTCCAATCAGGAGCGCATAGAGAGCTTCACCTCGAGTTGTTGGTCTTGATATGGTCTATTGAGAGAGAACTTTGGATGATAATGAAAGCTGGGGTTGGGTAGGGGGTGGTGTTTTTGCTGGGGGAGATGAGCTGATGCATGAGATATAAGAATGCCTCGAGTATTGGGGTTGAGTTTACTGAGAATATGGACGTTAACTAGTTGTGTTAGTCAAGGGTGGTAGGTGGTGAGTAGGCGTTTCAGTGAATTTAGAAGTTAAGATTATAGGCTTATATTCTGTAGAGTTTGTGGCTCTTGAGGAAAGGGAGGAAAATGTCCCGGGGGAAGTAAAGGGAGTGTTTAAAGGAGGTGGAGTGTGATAGTTAATGCTTGGGGTTTGAGGACTGCTAAGGAATGCGGGTTGCGGTTTCTTGAGATTTACCTGGAAGAAGGTGGTAATTGAATCCAGTGTTGCTTGTGGTCAGTGATTCTTATGTGATTAAGTTTATTGTGGGAGACAAGGTTAAATAATGGTCCCAGTAATTTGGAAGACATGTTTCTTGGGTTGTTTGTGCTAGGAGTTCTTTACCCAGAATTTAGTTGGAGTGTGGGATTTTAGCCTGGTATTGAGGCATAATGGGTTTAAGTAGAGTTTTGCAGGCCCTTTAACCATTTTCTCCTTGAGTCTAACAGTTTTGGATTATGGCAGTGGCCCATAGGAGTTATCAAGGGCAGATCAGGGTTTTTAAGGTCTGCATATTGAATGCAAGTAGCATTGGGAATGGGTGAGGTGAGGCTAGACTGTAAAGACAAGAAGGGGTCGAGAATGGATTGAATGGGGGTCTAACTAGTGTGGGGAGTAGGTCACGTGTGGCCTGGTAGTTTTTATAATAAAAGCCTGTTTAGGTGGTCACTTCCAGGTCATTCAGTAGGGGAAACAACTTATGGTTTAGCCTACCCTTTAGTGTAAGAATCAGTGTATGGACAAGTGACGTTGTGACCGTAGAGGGCGGATTCTAGGGACGAAGGAGATAGGCTTTTATTGTTACAGTTGTGATTGGAGTATGACAAGGAGAGGATTGCTGTAGTTTGTAGCTTATGGGAGTATCTAAATTTATGAGTGTTGGAACTAGCTGGAGGCTATTCTGGGTAAGATGCTTCTAATAGGTTGTTTAAGGGTTTTGGCATTATGATTTTGGCTAGTGGGGTGTAGTTACAGTTGGTGGAGCGTGTGGGGACTCTGTCTTATGGAGGATGATACCAGAGATTTCCAGATTGAGGGAATGGAAGCTTCAGTTTCAGTACCCAGTGATGCAGGGAACGAGCTAGGATAGGCTATGGCGTAATTTACTGTCCCAGCAAGTATTTGGACAGGGAATTTCAGTCAACTTTCATAGGGTACGTGGAATTTGAGTTTTCAAGAGGGTACGTATATAGGAGGTGGATGTTGGTTGTAGGTTAAGGGGAGGGGTTGAGTTGGGTCGCTTAGTAGAGGAGTTGCAAGAGGGGAGAAGTGAGCATAGGGGCTGGATGGGGACTGGATGATTATTCTTGCCTGGGTCCAGTAAAAGTGTTGGGGTAGGGGTTTGGATCTGCTGCAGGTTTTGTGAGGGGCTTTTCATTGGATGTTCTCTGGATGAAGGAGGGTAGGAATCCAATAAACTTTTTTTATGGTTTATTTAAGGTATTGTTTATGGGTTGGAGGTGGATTCTATTTTTTAGATCTGATGTGGCTGCTTTGGTGAGGGAGGACAAGCTTGGAGGGTTGTTAGTGCGTAGGACATGTTTCCCTGGGGGAGGTTATCTGAGGTAAGGGTATGGATCTTAATTTTAGTTGAAGTATCTTTTGTTAGCCAAGGTCGCGAAGAGTTCCTTGGATGTTAGTACTTGGTAGCTTATGGGTAGAGTCAAATGTGGTGAGTGTTAAGACTTAAAATTTCCTTCCTAGAATGGGTAAGGGTAGGAGGGAGGGATGGCAGAGTTTAGAGCTTTAAGGTCTGCAGAGAATTGGTCTGGGACAAATTCTTACCCTAATATTTCTAACTGGTCTGGTTAGAGGGGTTTGTAGCAGGACATTTTTGTGGGACAATAAAAGGGTGGAGATTGGTCACTAAGCAGGGCTTAAAGGGTATTTTTGTTGGGTATTAGTACCCTTGTTAGGTAGGGCGGCAGTGGGAGCGTTCCTGGCGAGTAGGAGCATGTACACAATTCTCAGTTTCCTGGGAATATTTTGGGAGAGTCCATATTGTCAAGTTTGGGAAGGTTGAGGTGTCTGATTACCCAGTCAATATTAATCCCCTAGTTTTGAGGTTTGCTTAGGAGAGTTTAATTGGCACACACCAACCGAAGGATTTATTCTAGGTTTTCAACATTTTGGTGGTAAATAAATTACTAGAAGATTGATACTTTTTGGCTGTTTTAAGGCATAGCTTTAAATAAATCAGTTCCTGGGTTACAGAGACTTTGGGGCATTGGAGGTGGATTCACTGGCTCCCCACGTAGGTTTGGAGCTACTGAGGAGGATTCTGGTGTGAGTTCTGGGAGTCCACGTCGGCCTAAGGATGTTATACAGGGAGTTGAGATAAAAATAGGGCCATGCTTAAGTTTCACCTAGGTTTGAGCCATGTTTCTTACATCAGACACATGATGTTTGGGAATGGGTTGCAGGTAACGCAATGAACAGGGTTGTGAACCTTATTATTGATACTTCTTAGATTGAGGTGGAACATAAGGAGGCCGCAACACCTTTCTGGCTGCTTTCAGATCCTGGGGCCTGGGTCAGTACAACTACTGGGCCTGGGTCAGATGTAAGCCATCTTTTTGTGATGGATTTTATACTGTATTATGGTATTTTTGGAGTTTAATAAGTAATTTAAGATTTGGCTTCTGTTTCTAAACAAACGGGTAGAAGTTCTTTTTGTTCATGTGTTCTCTTGGGTGCTTGAAATTGCAGGGTGTGCAGAGGGAGGATGAGATTGGAGGGTTGTATTGAAATGCTTAGGAAAGTACTACAGGTGTGAACAGGCTCCTGGTTTTTTGGTGATTTCATATCTTAAATATTATAAGGTATAAAGAGGAGTAGCAATACATCCAAGAAGCCAGTTACTCAGTGAAGCATAAATACATGCAATGAAGAGAGGAAGGTTGGTGGGTGGTATTGGTTAAAGGGGAATTTCCTTGGTAGAATTTATGGGTAGAAAGTGGGAGGATACCTAGATGCATGTTAAGAGAGAGAGGTTAGTGGGGGGGGGAGACAAGGGAGGTAGTAACCTTACAGGCATAGACAGAAAGAAAAATGGAGGAGAAGGAACCGCTGAGGGACAGTTGTGATTGGGCTTTTTGGTAAAGGTGGAAGGCTAGATGACCTAATAAATGTAGAGGTGAGTAGAGGCAGACATAATAAGGGGAAGCAGGGGATATATAGCCTAATAGAGGGCTAAGCGTACCATGGGACTTCCCACACAGGAGTTGTCCTGGGTCTTAAGGTAACCGTCTTTGTGTCAGTTTTTTGTTTTTGCTTTTGATGTATTACCAACAGTATTATATATAGCCTGATTTTTAGAGCTGCTGGTACTCAAGTCCCAGCAAGTCAGAAACACTACCAGATAATACACTTTTAGAGCAAGGAAGAATATTTCCTGGAGTCACTTTGGGTGTTTTACACTTGATTTTGAGGTATTATGTGGAGGCTGGTCTGTGCATTCGCAGTGGTATACTGGTAGGGAGTCCCTGTATACAACTGCTAGATGACTACTGACATGTACAGTCATGTTACACAGTTAACACAATCACCACAGACACTATAGTGCTGAGGGATACCAGAGGCAAATGTCTACAGTGATTGACATTTGCACATCATGTGGTTTAGCCAACTGGATGTGTGCTGGGTGGGACAGGCCTCATGATGGAAGGCTCTTTGTCACGGTCGGTCACTCTCTTCCACATATCTATGTATGTGTAATTTTGGCCTATTATAGCGTATTGTCCTTGGATATATGTGTGTATTTCTATCCAATGTGTGTGTGCAAAGCATGACTGGTGTGTAATGAGTGTGTGCACAAACATCTGTGACTGTCAGATACGTATAGTCCACTGTTGTTGCCAGACATGGGCTTCATTTCTGTAAGTGTGGTGGCATGCCCAGTATGACCTTCTGTATTGAAATTGTGAATCCATTCCAGGTAGTTTGTACTCCAGTGCAGGATTCTGTGTTCTACACCTACAGCTAGCAACCTGTTTCTGCTGCTTCTGCTACATGGTCTTGGTGTTAGTACAGATATTCAGATATATGTACTGTTCTACACTGTGATTTTTTTATGTCACTAAGTACTGTCAGGTATACATATTTGCTTGCAGTAATGTCCTGAGGAACACAGGGCGAATGCAGCTCTGTCCAGTATTGTGGTTTGCAGCCTACATATTCTTGCACAATCATGCCATTCTGGAAGGGAAGCTGCAGACACTTGCTGATGGGTCTGTGTAAATGGTTCAGCACCTTGGTAGAGTGGTGGCTGAGGATCCCATGCTTGTACATACACAGACATGACAGTATGGCCATATCCTGCTGTGGCCATACCTCACAGCTGTACAGATTCATACAGTTACTCAGAAGCAAGGGTCATAATTCTGGACATTACCCCTTCACACTTCACATGCTCCTACCCCCCTCTATTATTCTATCCTCTTCCAAACATTATGCAAACATTATATGATAAGTTCCCTATAGTTATCATCTCATCCCAGCAGTAATTTGGTGTTGGTCCACAGTTCATGCAGTAGGACATGGTGGACATGTTACTGGGATTTGTCGACATGGCCTTGCATTTGGGTTCTGTGGACTGTGTTATGTTGTTATTTGGGAGTCCATGAGATAACATACATTGGCAGTACGGGTGAGACACAGGCCTTTGGCAGAGAACTGTAGGGCATTTGGTAGTGTGGCAGGCCATTGCATTGTGCCACTCCTACAGTCCCAGACTGCAAGACACTATATTCCCCTGGGATGACAGGGTAGGTGTGTGCAAGGTGTTAAGGCCAATACTTTCTGTCATTATTGATCCAGTGGTGTGGATGCTGGCAGGGTGCTCCTTACAGCTAGGGACACGCCTGCATGGGACACCTCTTCTGCATGCTGCATTCTTTGGCTATTGACATGCTGCATTCTTTGGCTATTGCCATACAGAGGTGGGGGTCATATTGCACTCATTCTCAACAGCAGGGATAAGACCTGTGAGGTACCTGTGGGTGATGGTGGGGTGAGCTGGGTGAATGTGTGCTATGGACACTACCTGCATCTGACTCAAAGATATGCATTGGGCATTCCACTTATGATGGCTTATGCAGGGACATCAGCAGTTTCACAATACTTCATACCTGTGACCTTTGTGGTCTGCCAGTGTTTGGCCAGACAACATCAGTATTCCATAATACAAACTCAACTAATGTGCTGCTAACTGTATGTACAATTCCAAAGGTGTGTTCATTTGACAGTAACATATTAAACATTGACTGTCTGGGGGTACTTCCACCTGTGTACTGCTTGTATGTCTGGGCCCACATTCATGCCATATCCATCTTTCAGGTGGTGACAGATATTACATCCAAACATTTACTATGGCTTACTGCTGGAATGTATTTTGCTGGGATGCAGTGTGTTTGGCACTGCAATTGTGAGAACTTGGCCCTGTCATTGGCAGCACTGGCCAATGGCCACCAGAACAAACCTCACCATGCCTACATACTGACCAGTCTCACACAATATACAACACACACCAACCTAACACATGCAGCCCTGCATATTGCACATATGCTACAATCTATCCTGCTACTTTGACCAGCTCAGGTAATCTGTGCTCCACTGTTATTATACCTACACATACATGTTACTACATTTCTACATAGGATTGTGGGGGGGGGGGCACACCTGACACTTGTACACATTTGCTATGACTATACTAGTATTTCAGGTATTCCATTTCATTCTGTATTCTGACCTATCATGCAGACTATAGGCATATCAGTGTACTACAGTTCTTAGGTTTGATTGACCTACATTTCAGTTTCAGACTTCTTACCCCTCAGAACTAACATCCCACTGCCTGACCTGTTGTAGTCTGTCTGTGTAGGTCTGGAGGGGAGATATTCTCCATTGCCATCAATCTGAGGCCTTAGCACAGCCTTTGTTTGTTTGTCTATGCCCATCCTGCTGGTTGAAACTTTTGTTGGGTATATGAGCCTCCCTGACTGGCATGTGTGTGTCCTATGGACACACATTTGGCCCACCACATTTCCTGCAGTGAGTTTTGTCACCTTGCCTAGTACTGGCTACTATGGTGACACCAGTATTTGTAACAGATTTCATGCTGCCACTATAGGTGTCTATCTGCTGGCATCCCATTCAGCCATCCAATTCCTTTGCATGCTCACATCCATACCATAGATACAAGTAACAAAACATACTACTCCATTCGGCAATTGATAGGGAGACTGACTTATCTTGTGGCTGTGCCGGTACTGAGGATGGTGCTGGAGGGCTGACTATGTTGGATGCACATAGTACACTCCCTATACATGGTTAAGCACAGGTAGTGTCATGTTTGGCATCCCTTTTACTGTATGTGCGAGTCAGACAAAGGTGTCATTCTCTGGGTTCCTACAGTGTCAGTATATGTACTATGCGTTACCTCTTTGCCATGGCCTGGGCATACTGGGCATGCCTCCTTCTGCCTACTGGGGCAGGCTCAGGTTGTTCCTCCTCTGAGTCACTCTGCCTGTGCAGGCCTTGCAATAGTGGGGGGCTGTGTGGCCCTGCCCCGAGCTGTTCCTGCTGCAGCTGTTTCCACAGGATCATATTGTGTAGCATGGCACATATGATGATAATAAGGGTACATGTAGCTGTTGAGTACTGCAAGGCTCCACCGCATATGTCCAGGCAACAGAACCATGTCTTGAGCATCCCAAATATATGCTCTACTATGATTCTGGTCTGTGCGTGTGCCTCATTATGGAGTTCTTGTTCAGGTGCATGTGCATTTCTGATGGGTTTCATCAGCACTGTTCCAGTACGTAACCAGCATCCCCCACTAGGTGGCCATAAGGGATGTCCATATTGGCAAATCCCTGGTACAGCTGCGTCATATGTGGGAGTTGTGATAGCTTCCAGGGCAGCCACCACACACATTAGTTATTATGCCCTGGGCATCACACACAACCTGGCAGTTGATGGAGGGGAAGCCCTTGCAGTTGATGTAGACCCTACCCTGCTCACCAGGTGGTACTCTGATGCGTATGTGCATGCAGTCTATAGCACCCTTTACCTCAGGGTATTCTGCCCTTTGGTGGAAGAGACGCATATTGCGGGTCAACACCTCATGGGTGTTGTGGAAATATACAACTCAGCACAGCTCCTCGTGGTGTCCTGCAGAGTGATAAAGGCAACAGAGAGACCTAAGAGAGACTTTCAACTGATTTAAATATTTTTTTCTTTGCTTTCTCCTCCGACTGCATTTTCCCGCCTAAAAAGCGAGTTTCTAACTGATCTGTGTTTGAAAAAAGTTAAAATTGTATTGCCTTACCTGCTTTTACAGTTGCACTTTCTAAAAAGTTGTTTTTGTATTGTTTAATTGTTGTAGGCTACACACTCAAGTGTGCTAGCCTGTTTATAGCATTTACAGTGTTTTGTTATTCTCTGCAAAAAAAAAATATATATTCTTTTTCCTGCCTTACTGAAATAGATTAGTCCAGATTTCAGGCTTTGCTGAATTCTGGACTGTGGTATAGGTTCCAGTGTTGCCCATATCCTTACTTGGATAAGAGGAAGCTTCTCTGTTCACCAGTGAGAGTGGGGAGTTTTGAGCAGCCTATCTGTCCCTGGCAGAGTGGTCTCAGCCCAGAAACTAGTAGCTTATTGGCCATTTTGGGTCAATTCCTATCTGTTTCAATTTCCCTGCTTTAAAACCCACATTTGCGCGGTTTTGCACAATTTTGCACATCGCTCAGCATCGGGCAGTGCCGCTTAAACAGGTTTAAACTATTCCTGGCTCCACAAAGTCTACTCTTCACTTTTTCCCTTAGAACTGTTCTAACTCTCAAAGTAAGCACTCTATTTTCATTCTAAAGCCCTGCACTTGCTCTTATAAGTAATCTTATAAGTAAACACTAACAAACTAAAGCACTACACCCTCTCATACTCTTTATAAGTACTAGGCTCCCTACTGGTCCGTTTTGATCAGTCAAAAAACAGTTTCTTATACTTCTCTGGCATGTCCAAAGGTCAGTTTCAGGTTTACTCCCCAGTCCAGCTAATGAATCTGGGAATCTTGAGGCAATGTTACAATTGCCTTATGTACACAGATCATCTCCTCCTCCCAACAAACTCAAATACATGTGAGAGATGCAACTATACAGCTAAACTGGAAGCTGAGCTCTCTCAACCCAGGACTGGCACAGTCAGGAGGAGAAGGAAACCACACACACCACAAATCCAGTCTCACATAGACCTATCGTATCAGCAAACCAAACACAAACACACAAAAACATACTCAGAGGCTCTAAATAAAAATCTGCCAAAGCAGCAGAGACCTCCAAAGCAGACATCCAAGCAACCGCTACCCCAAAACAATACACGTATCACATATTTCACAAAGTCAGTGTGCCACACAGTCACAGCCCTTAAGGCGAAACAACACACCTAATACACTTGTAATAGGTGAATCTTTTGTCAGACACACTGACGTCCCACTCACCAGAATGGACAAGGAGAAGGTCACTGTAAGCTGCCTGTCGGGTGCCAGGATCCGCCACATAACGCAAGCACTCAGGTCACTCTAAAGCAAGTACAAATATGACTCCGTCATTGTCCATGCTGGTGTGAATGACCTGAGACATACCTCTCTGGACTATATGAAAAGAGACATAGAGGAGCTCTCTGATCATGTAGCCCAGGCCGGTATTATCTTGACCTTGAGTAACATCTTGCCCTCACCAAGAATGATGCCACAGTATAAAGACAAAATGATCAATTTTAACCATTGGCTAAAGTATTGGTGTCATTCAAAGGTGATCCTTTGTCTGTCAGCCTGGGACGACATGCTCGACAAGCCACATTGCTTCGCTAGGGACGGCTTGCACCTGTCACCTCTGGGCTTTTGAATACTGGCAAAGGCTCTTGCCTCCCCCATAGTGCCTTTTTTAGGCAAGGCTCAAAAGACAAACCCACCTCCATAGACAACACAAGGAAAAAAAACTAAGGGTAATGCTGCTCAATGCCAGAAGTCTAAACCTCAAGATGCACGCACTCGAGGCTCTCCTCACTATGGAGAATATCAATATCTGTGCAGTAACAGAAACCTGGTTCAAGGTTCCTGAGAGCACCCCAGCACTACCAAGTTATACCTCACACCATGCTTTTCAGCCCCAAAACTCAGACCGAATCACAAAAGGTGGGGGTGTATCCATATTCAAAGATACCCACACCTCCAGGTTAGTGACACTGCACAAAGCATCAGAGACCATCCATGTGCAACTAACAGTGGGCAAAACTGCCTTTCAGTTTGTACCCTGCTACAGACCACCCTCCCAAACTCAGGAACCCCACTCGGCATTCCTGAGAACACTGGAGAATATGAAGGTACTCAAATGCTATGGAACAACTGGTCACCACTCCCCAAGAGGGACAACATATTAGACCTGGTCATCACCAACATTCAGACAACAAAACTGAGGTGGAATCAATACTGCCCAAACCACAGAATCCATTCTATGGACACCATCCCAAATAAAACCAAGACTCAATCCTCCAAAGGCAAGGCATCTCTGGCAACTATGATCCCTCATAAAATCATCGATAATCACAAGGCTTTCTTTAGTTATGTCAGGAATCTGGGTGGCAACTCCCAGATATGCTCTGAGTTAGTGCAAAATGACAAAAAATACACTGAACCGACAGACATTGCCAATATTCTGGCAGACAGGTTCAGTGCAAACTTCTCCCCCCCCCCCCCAAAAGAGCAAATGTCCATCCCAACAGAATGTAGCCTCCCTGACATCACAGATGCACAGGTGAAAGCTGCCTTCTCAAAAGCAAAAAACACAGCATCAATGGGACTGGACGGTGTCCCGGGCTGCGTCTTACATGAGCTCCAAGAAGAACTGAACCCTCACAAAAAGTCACTGTTTAATCTCAGCCTTACTACAGGATATGTACCCAAAGAATGGCATACAGCAACAGTGGTCCCGTTCCACAAAGGTGGCGGCACAATGGACCCTGGTAACTATCGCCCCATAAGCCTGACTAGTCTGGTCTGCAAAGCTATGGAGTGTATCATGCAACTCAAACAAAAACATTGGGAACCTCCAGACACTGAATCCTACCCAATTCGGCTTTGTTAAGGGCAGATCTTGCCTCTTAAACCTAGTTGACTTCTTTGAAACAGTTACTAAGGCCATAGATGAAGGGAAGATAGTCCACACAGCCTACCTGGACCTCACAAAAGCCTTCGACACAATACCCCACTCGGGCATCATAAATAAGCTCACCAGCTTAAATATCAACCCCTATGTCACAAGATGGGTTTGCAAACTGGCTCAGGGATAGAACCCACATGGTAAGAATTGCAGGTGCCATGTCAGACTCAAAACCAGTTACAAGTGGCATCCCACAAGGCTCAGTCCTGGGACCTCTCTTGTTCGGTATATACTTTTCTGAGGTACAGTTTAACATGGGAGGACTATGGCTGACCAAGTTCGTAGTTGACTGCAAACTGGGAGCCATAATTGACTCTCTGGCTGACACAAGCATCCTCCAAAAAGGTCTCACAGAGATGGATACCTGGTGCCAGAGCCATGGCCTCAAGCTAAATGCCAAAAAGTACATAGTCATCCCCTTTGGGAAAAACAAAGTGCCCACAAATTACCACATAGGTGGTAATCCATTAAGTACAGAAGAAGTAATTAGGGATTTGGGGACCCAAGTAGATAGTAATCCCTCCTTTGACAATCACATTGCCAAAGTGGTTAGAAAGACCTTCAACATAGCCCACCTTATCACGAAAGGGTTCACATCTAGATCAAGAGAGGTCATTGTGCCCCTCTACTCATCACTCATCAGGCCCATAATTGAATACAATGCCCCCTTTGGGATGTATCTTACTCGACACCTGCAGCAACTGGAGAGACCCCAAAAGTACCTCACAAAGAAGATCAAGGGCCTCAAACAGATGCCCTATGCAGTTCAGCTAAAGAAACTCCAGCTCTACTCAGTTGCTTACCGCCTACTCAGAGGCGACCTATGCCTGATGTATAAAGCCATGTCCAACCCAGAATTAATGTACATGCTCCACCTCAAGAAATCCAAATCCCTTAGAGCTACATGCTCCAGGGACTTAAACCTCAGCACTGCAATAAATAGGACATGCTGGAGGGACAGATTCATATCCCAAAGGCTCCCCTCACTCTGGAACAGGATCCCGATCCATGTTAGGCAGAGCCCCTCACTGGCCCTGTTCAAAAGAAATCTTGATGGGTGGATAGGGATCGTAAGTTTACCCCTGGGATCTCTTCTATATCCTTGCTAGACAGAGGCACAGTAAACTAACTTTAAAAGGACTATCTTCTGTGACTTTAACTAATCTAAATGGGAGGCGAAACCCAAACACACTCTGGCTAGGCTTATAAATGCCCTAGGGAAGATAGCCTAGTATCAACCTATGAACCTACGAACATGCTCACTGGCATGTGTTGACATGGCATCTAGGAACTGGTGGAGTACCCTAGATACTGATGCCTTTGAGATCCCCATGATATCCCCAGCTGGCCTTTGGAAGGTAGCTGTGGCTAGTATTCTTAGGCCTACACATACCTTGGTATCCACTGGGATGGGTTCCCCTGTGTTGGATCAGTGTGTGAGGTGTGGCTGGCACAGCTCAACAATTTGCTGTAGTAGGTCCCTGTCCACCCTATATTGCTCCACTATCTCCAGCTCATGTAGCCCCTGGTAGGTTACCCTGGGTCGGTGCACTCTTCTCCTTCTCCTCACTGTGGGTTTGTCATCAGCATTCTCATCCACACCACCCTCAGCCTCTTCCACATGTTGATTTATGGTAGTTGCTGCAGCCCCTATCATTTTGTTGCTTTTGTTTGGTAACATTTCCCTGCTTGTGTACACCAGTGGTGTAGAGTTTGAGGGAAAAAACAGACAGAAAGGTGTTTGCATAGTTTATAGTAGTGTGCTGGGCTGGGCTGCTGCCTGTGTAATTGGTTGATTCTGATACATTTCACCTGCCAGCTATGCTAGTTCTCCTTGATTACCTTCCTACTGCTGTTTTCCCTTCCCATTGCCTTCCTGTTTAAGCCCAGGGGTGCACCGCGTGAACACAGTGCTCAGATGTGTTCCCTTTAAAACACGGGGGGTGGTGCGCACACCCACTTAGGCAATGTAAAGAGTGCTTGGCAGCTTCAGACTCACCCCCTTGCTTAGCTCAGGTAAGCTAAGGGAAAACCCGATCCACAGGGCTCCAACAGGCTTACAGTATATACCTGGCACACCCCTCTATGATGTCAGCTAGCTCTTAGGCTTGCACAATCGTCTTCCTCCACCTACATGGTTGGGTGCAGGCTAGCCATGAGGGGAAATTTGGGATTCAGTATCATTCCACTCATTTGCATTGGATTGCCTGCTAATGCCTAGTTACAAGTCTGACACTGAGCCGTCCCCCTTAGCAACCACTATTCACTGGCCATGTTGTCTTCTGCCTGCCATTGAGTATAATGGCAAAATTGTGATTTTGGATATAATTCTTTTTTCAATTTTTTTTTTTCGGCCAATCCTGTTTGTGCGCTGCTGCCCTATGCTTAAACGGCTGAAATCGGACGAAAACATTTTTTTTTTTATTTTTGCAACTGTTTTCCATGCCAATGGCCATATATATCTGGCCAATGGCATGCTTTACACGTTATATACACCTTTTATTTGGAGCTGTCATGGCTCCATTTTGTAGTTTGCAGAAATGTACTTGGTTACTAACAGAGTACATTTCTGCAGATTACACTAGTCCTGCACAGCCAGCTGCCAGCTTCCTGGATTGCAAATTCACCTCATTTGCATCATTTTCACCTGCAAATGGGGTACTTTGCATACAGGAGGTGTGTCCGTGCAGGAATAGTGCAGGAGCACTCGTGCACATCCTAGGAGCTTGCTCCTGGATCTCTTGGTGGCTATATTGCCTCCAGCAGCTCCTGCCCTATTCCTGCACACCATGCCGAGCTTGCTGTTTCCCGGGGAATGTCTTATAATTTAATATCATCTTCAGTTACAGCTCAATTAATTTATTAAAATGATTACCCATCTTATGGAGATAAGGTTGTGCTAACTAACACACAGAAAAGAAGCCTGCATATGAATACATATGCATTTTAATAAAGTGTTCTGCCACCGGAATTTTTACATTTGATTTCTTATATTCCCTAAGTGCTCCAATATACGGACCTTTGTTTTACATTTTGTCTGACCAACATACCAGGCAGGAATCATGCAATTACACCCTATAATATAAACAAAACCTCTGGACTCACAGTTAAAGATACCATTAGCAACATATTTCTTGAATTAATGTTTGTACCTGTAAGATTCCTTACTTTTGGAAACACCTTACAATACCCTCCGGGAAACATGCCACTATGTCCACTCAATAAATTCTGTGATCTATACACATAATTCAAAAGCTCTTCTATCTTATTACTCCTTTACAGGAAAAAGTAACATGTTTTGGAAACATCTTACCTATTACTTTATCATTACTCACCATATACCACAACCCCCTTATAATATCCTCCAAGATTTAAGAAAAAAAGGGAATATCTAGAAACAAAAAATATTTTTTCTTTACTTCTAACCCAAGTCATTAACTTCATTCTTTCATTTATCATTATACATACTCATTTCCTTACCTTCCAACAAATAGTTTTTAGCTTTACTAATTTGTTCCACAGTATAACTCCCGCCCTTTAACCCTACTTTCTACCCCACATAATTTCCTATCTCTCAACTCAACATCAGATGTAGTGTCAGAAATTCTCAAGTTCTCCATAGAGCAAAGAATCTAATAAATGCGAAGAGTGCATACTAGTAGCATACAAAAAATGCATTCACGGCTGTTTGCTTTCTAAAAGGTTTAAACAGTTGTCCACTCCATATAGAGAGTAACATCAAGAAAATTGATGCTTTACCTACTTAATTCATAAGAGAATTTGAGTCCATGGGGGTCATTATTAAGACCCTCAAAAATTCCAGAAATTCACTCATCACCCCTTCCAACAAAAATCAAATAATCTATGTACAGTTTGAACAGTATCACATGCTCAGTATAAAATGTTGTAGGGTACAAAAACTTCTTTTCAAAGTCACCCATATAAATAAATGCATATGTAGGGGCAAAAGATGCCCCCGTTGCAGTTCCCTTAACCTGTAAAAAAAAAAAAAACTCATTTTCAAAACAAAAATAATTATGGGTCAGACAAAGCTCCAACAGGAAGAGTAAAAAAGAAGTACAGGGTCACTCTCCCATCATATTTCACACAACTTCAGGCCCCCACCTCTGTTGGATATTCATATATAATGATTTAACATCCACTGTTATCCAGTAAAAGTCATCCTGCCAAACAAAACCTTTAACCTCATTTAATAATTATTGAGTATGACTTATATGGACAGGCACTTTTCCTAGGAACCTTTTAAGCAGAAAGTCCAAAAAACTATCTACATTTTGTAAATAACAGATCTATCAGGGGGATTTAACAGTTCTTATGCACTTTAGGGACAGCATATATCACCAGCTTCATTGGTTTATTAATAACAAGTTTTTGTAACATCGCTAGTGCCAAGAAAACCTAACCACTCACCCCTCTCTGAGGTTTTAAGTAAGGCCTTATTAAAATTAGAAAGGGGGTTACTGGTTAGCATCTCATATTCAGTTCTATCATCTAACAAATCATAAACAATTTTAAGTTATTTTACTTTCTCCATAATCACCAGTTGCCCCCTCTATCCGCCTGTTTAAAAACATATTCATGCCTTAGCTTATGAAGCTGCTGTAATGCTAACCATTCACCTTTAACCAAGTGATATGTTTTCCAAATGTAAAAACTTATTAAACTGATATTCAGCCTTTTTACATACTACTTTTTCAACTAGACAAATAGCTGGATCATTATGATGGGGTGAGAAAGTGCTAGTGCAAACAAGAGGAGGGACCTCAAGTCTTCGATTACCCATACAAAATTCAGTCGTACTGTTTAAGTCAGTTATACATTCATTCAGAGTCGAACTCCATTTCATAAATTGACAAATTTAACAAAACATCTTTACATTCTAAGGAATCAGTGACGTCATTCAAACTAACTTGTACATTTTGTATATTAAAATATACTTTTAAATACAATTTTCTACAAAACCTCTTTACATCAATTAACAAATCTGCCAAAGATGGATTATTTGTAGGAACGTACTTACTTCCTTTTAACTGTACCAACTTTGCTTCTGGACTAATATCCAACTCAGAAAGATTAATAATTTCAAAATGTCTATTACATTCACCAAACAGTCCACATTCTCAATATATTCAGTAGTACTGTCTGAGTTATACCTTTGGACAAATTAGTAAAACTAAAAAATGTTTGTTGGAAGGTAAGAAAATGAGGATGTACAATGATAAACGGAACAATTATTTAATGACGTGAATGTGGTTAGAAGTAAGGAAAAAACATTTTTTGTTTCTTGATCTTTCCTTTTTTTCTCAAACCTTGGAGGATATTAGAAGGGGTTTGTGGCATATAGTGAGTAATCATGAAGTAATAGGTAAGTTGTTTCAAAAACATGTTACATTTTCCTATAAAACGAGTAATAATTTAAAAGAGCTTTTGAATTATGTGTATAGATCACAGGATTTACTGAGTGGATATAGTGATATGTTTCCATGTGGGTACTGCAAGTTGTGTCCAAAAGTAAAGAATCTTACAGGTGCAATAATTAATGGGAGAAAATATGTTGTTAATGGTATCCTTAATTGTGAATCAAGGGTGGTTGTTTATATAACAGGCTGTAATTGCATGGTCCCTGCCTGGTATGTGGGTCAGACAAAATGTAAAGTAAAGGTCCGTATATTAGAGTACTTGGGGGATATAAGAAATACAAATTTAAAGAGTCCAGTGGCAGAACTCTTTATAAAAATCCATGGGGATTCAGATGCAGATTTCTTTTTCTGTATTAGCAAAACCTTACCTTCCTAAGGGAGGTGATCATTTTAAGTAAGGTGTAAACCGATTCATATTCCACACATGGGGTGGCCACTCCTCCATATCCATTGAACTTACAAATGCCTATTCTGCAGCTACACAAAATTATGGAAGGGAAAAATTTCCAGAAAAGTGAATAGTAGTCTCAAGAAATAACTCTGTTCATTCTAACACAATCTTAGCACATGTGCAAAAATACTGTCAGTCTGTTCAATGTTACACAATAGCACTGGCAAGGAGGAAGCTGAAGACGAATTTGGACAAACAGTTCAAAACATGGAAGACAAGAGTAGAGCAGTTACACTACATTAAAAATGATGGATGCAGTGACAACACCAGGCAGTGTCATGCATATGTTGGCCATGCTGTGCATCAGACTCAGGCACCTCAAGTAAGAGTGCACAATGAGGACTGGCACATATATCATCATTTGCACAGGTACGGACGGTTGAAAAAGAAGGCTACCATATTGTTTGCACAGGTGAAAAATGTTGCACAGGGATATAGGTCTTTCGCTGGAAAGTGAGTATGCACTGAGGACTATGAAAATAAAATGTGCTATTGTGTGTCCTGCCAGTAATTTTTATTTTTATTTTTTCTGTGGGGGGAGGTGCTTAATTAAAAATGCCTTAAAAACAGCCAGTGTCAGTGGAGATGTGTAATGTTCTGGGTTCTGTGGTGGGGTAAGTGTGAGTCTTCATGAACACAGTCTTAGCAGTAGCTGCAGCACTGTGGCTCAATCTACTGGGAAGATCCACAGCAAGCAAGACAGAGGAGTCAGCATCCTGTCCCCACCCCAACCAATGAAAGCTAGCTCTACTTGTACTTGCAATGAATGTACCACAACCCTAGCTATATCTTGGTGTGCAGTGTGACTGTAAGCAACAATCCTCACTTGGGTGTTGACACCTCCACAAATGACATAACCAATGAATTGCCAGCAATGGGAGAGTCAGATCTTGGTCATCCATGGCCATGCTGGCCGACCTCTATGGATATAAAAGTGGATTGTACTACCCCTCACCCTTAGCAGGCCAGCCAGAGAATACATTGCTCATTTCAGTGTGATCCAAGCAATCTCATATATAGGACATTCATATGCTAGATCACATTCATTACCGCCACCATAACTGTGGTAATACATTTATACTGGGTTGTGTGGCACATGTCCTCTCTCCCCCCATGGGTGCTATGGGTAGATTCTCACATTTGCCTGTTAGGGTCCATTACATTTTTCTGATGTTCCCATTAGCCTGTCCTCCTTGTGAGGTATGGGTAGCTTGAGTTTCCGCAGGCAATGAGGCTGTGTCCATGGTCTGTGCTGGAGATGCAGTGGTTTTACTCCCTATGTCCAACACACACACTCTTTACCCACAGACTGTGCCAGCTTATCTCTGCCTTCATCTCCAGAAGCTGCAGATTCTTTAACATCAGGCAGTAGCAGTTCCTTAGTGCTGCTGTCAGCTAAATAATCACCTGTGAATACACCAAAGCATAAACATACAGTGTACTTATGACCTGGCTTCACAGGTACAGTTGCAAGTGAGTTAATAAATACTAACTTAGTGACAAATAATATTCTAATTGCATACCTTGCCCAATCTACTATGGAGGGTAAACCCTTGATTTACCTGAATATCACAGAACTTTAATGATTTTGACAGAAACTTTGGGATGCAGAGGGTTTATAGGCATTTTTACACTGAAATAGGTCTATGTACCTGGAGTATCTATCTCTGATCGTCTCTCATGCCAGTCTAGCTCTGCCCCAACATACAGCACTGCACTGTGGGACTATTCTGAGGTAAGTGCCGCTACATCTGAAATAAGCTGTGAACTCCTCCACCTCCATGAAAGGTGGTAAACTCAGTGGTCCCCCACCCATAGCCTTCCCTTGCCAGGAGTTGAGCTTTGTAATGAGCAGCAAGTATGATGTCAGTGGCCATGAGGCACAGCATGTCATAACTGAGGTTGTGGCCACTATCTGCATTAATGTTTGCCACAACATCATCCCAAGCATGGGTCTGGCAGGCCAGGTCAGTTGCATGCAGCTAAAGAGATATCACTCAAGAAGCCATGTGTCCTGGAGTAGCACTCATTCTCTGCCCTGGAGAACTTTAGCTCACAGGTGGATGGTTCAGCAGAGTCCGAGTCAGCGGTGTGCTTCTGCTTTCCATGTATTTTTAGGCATTGCTCTGCAGATATGGAAAAAACTTGAATTAGCAGCCTTGGTTCTGCCAAATTCATACACCACCAGTCAGATCAGGCACATACATATACTGAGCAAATATCTCCAAATAATTTTGCCCATACCACTGCATGTAACCAAGGTGACATGACTTTTTTCTGAGGGTTAAAATAGCTTTGCAACTGACATATCTGCGATGTATAAATAGTATGAGCTGATAGATGTAGCTCAAATTATGCTCAAAAATTCTTCAGCCCATCAGGTGCTCTACCCTCGATACCTCACCTCTCAATATGCCCGTGTGATATACTTACTCTCTCTCCTATCTATTTTTATATCCATAAGTTCAATAATTCTGAGTTGCAGCAGCACTTGAAAAGATAGACTTAAAAAGTACCACTTACCTTGTAAAAGCAGAACTTCTGATATTTTGCTTTCTCACCTTCCAAACACGGCTGCTCTAAAATTTTTTCCACAGCATAATGACACTCTCTGCCAGACAGCATGCTTTCATCATTTAAAGTAACATTGACTGGAAGCAATTATGATTGTAACTAGGTGCCAAATCATTGTTTTTAAGTTGCTCAATTTGCGCAAAGAGCATATCACCTAACCACTGTTCTCAAGTTTCAATGATGCTATGCAGATGACTTGGTCAATGTAAACAGCATTGCAAATGCATGTTCGAGTATACTTTACTTCCGCGAAAAGCCTTTTAGTCGAACACCTCTTTGTTGAACACTAATTGTCAAAAGCTCGATCTGTCGAATGGCTGTTTTAGCAAATTTTTTTCTAGGGAAAAAACACTTAGCATCAGGGATTTGCCCTTTTCCCCACTGTAGTACAATCTCAGAGTTGTTATACTTAGGTGTCGGGGACACAGCCCCTCACATTGGGGGTGTGGGAGAGCAGCCCCCCACCTTGGTGGGTTTTAAATTTTATGAAATGTTTGACTTTTGTTCGGCTGGTCAAGCATTTTTTCCCCTAGGAAAAAAATTCACTAAAATGGCCATTCGACGGATCAAGCTTTCGACAATTAGCATTCGACAAAGAGGTGTTTAACTAAAATGTTTTTTTCTGACGTGATAAAGACCCACGTATTCCAGGTCATGTCTCAGTGGGGGTGGAGAAAAGAAATCTGTAATTCCAAACTAGTCTGTAAATGAAGTCACTGTAATGCCTGAAAGACCTTAACCAGTATGCCAACCCCACCCCCAAGGAGAGAGTAGTCTTTCTTTTAGAGTGCAGAAGTGGTGTCTGGAAGAGTCAAAAATATTTCTCTATCTGTTCCATAAAGACTACATCCAGATGCTTCTGTGGAAGGGTTATCAAAGGCCTTAGTGAAAGACTGAATCCTGTTATAGTTTAGGCCTGGTTGTCAGCCATGCCACTTGCATCCCATGCACAGTGAGCAGTGCTGTTACTATTACAGTGACATGATGAGATACAATCCTGATTTCTTACACTGAAGGCAAGTTAAACAGGGGTTGCACCTATGTACTTTAAGTACAACTTACCTTAGCTACAAATAAAACTTCATGCTGTGTACCATGCACAGATATTAGACAGTGCTCTTTTTCTCCCCACTGCCCCTGGAGACTTTGAAGTAAATAATAAGTTATGGAGGAAGAAACTGGAGCGGGTAAGAGAGTGCTCGAGTGAATATACCTGCTTCAGAATATACATCTTTTAATGGTAACAGTAACAGAGATTCATTTTCAAACAGTATACCTTTCATAAAAGCCATAGGTAAAAGAACGCAGTATGACCACTGAATATTATTAGTGAGTGTTTGATCATGCTTCCTGTCATATCTCTGGAGAAGCAGGTCAGGATATTAAGGATGGCCACCCACATTCTGAGGATGCCTGTGGGTTCAGTTTTTCCTCTCACTGGTGTCACCGCAGTGTTTCAGTTGAATTTGCTGTTTCATTGTACTACTAAAACCATTAGGTGTGCAAAATATTAATCAGCAACATTCTGGGGCAGGTGGACATCTGTGTCATGTCAATCTTTGTCAATATACTTTTATCCTTCTCTTATAACTGGTGAGTGAAAAGTCTGTATATGCAGCATGTTTTTCTTTGTATATGTACATTTTTCTCAGACATAATTACTGTGCCTTGTACAACAGACCCTCATTATTTTGTTCAAGTAGCTCATTAGGTTAATCATTTGTCTTTTGGGATACAGATGTTCATGGCAGCTGGCTAACGTTCCCCTTTCACCTGTGTTTGATAACAGTGATGTTAACTTGGGAGGTGTGTTTGTTATTAATTCATGTATATTAGGTGTAACTTATTCATGGAACAAGTATCAATCAGCTATATGTATTCATCATTTTTGGATTTCACTCTCCCTACCCTGTTTGTCAGTATTCTTTCTACTACAAACTTTTAATTGGCTTATTTTTTCTCTCTCTGTTTGCTTTACTAATATATGCAGCAGCATCATGACCTGCTCCCATCACTCCAGCAAGGCCTATCTCCTCACAGCTGGCAGCTGTAGCTCCACCATCAAAATCAACACCAGAAGCTTCCTGCACATTTGGGTCCCAGGCTGCCACAGTCAGCTCCACACCTCCTGCCCTTATATGTGCCACCTGTTTTAGGTAGCCTTGCACTGGATGATGGGACAGTTTGTACCTTCTGGTAGTACCTTTGTCAACAATCAGCAGCTGTCAGATACTGTCTAGAACTTGCTAGATGGAGAACCTCATCCAATGAATCACTGAGTCACCTCCTTGTCCAGAAATGTCTCAGCCATCTGAGACAGTGACTGGCAGTGATATTACCCAAGTTGGGCAGCAATCTTCTACTGGGTCATAGCTAGTAGAGACTGCAACTGTGGACACCCCATCCTAACCCCCATGCTGGATTCCTCTACCTTTTCTGCCAATGCCATCTCTATTGGTTGTTCAGTCCGCCACTCAACATTATCTTCTCTCTGTCTCCTTCACCATTGTGCTCTCCTTCCCACATCATGTTACCACACACCCTGTTAGTCATGCTTGTATTCTCCTGCTACCTAACCTAATTCTCTTACCATCTTCTTACATTCCTTACTTCCATTCCCAATCTACCTTCTCTGCATGCATAGAAATGGACACCTGTGTGAAGATAGGTGAAGGTTGCCAGCCTAGCCAAATAGAATTTTCTAGATAATTCTGTCATTTGTAAATATTAATACAAGCCACAGGCTTGCTCTCTTAAATGGAAGAATATGGTGTTAAATGTGGAACTGCAAAAATGTAACACCAGTGCACTCTGCTGTAAGAAAGCTGATAAGTCAAACATTTCATGACTGTCTTTGATCTCAGGGCTCAGAGCCGAGATGTCTGGATGAAGGAATTCTGGCTATTGTTTTGAGACCAGAGTCATTGCTAGAATTTGCATGTATAGTGTCTTTTATTGCTCTGGCTTCCTGACAAGGTGCAAGATCAAAAGGGTTGTTGCACTCTGAGCTTCTGTTAGCCTGGGGAACAGAAATAATGATGTAATCTAAAATGAGTCAGTGGTACTATGTTACCTATTGAAGGACAGAGAGGCTCAGAGCATTCAGCATTTGTCTTGAGAACATCCAACTCACCAGCACTGCCTATGCTCTACATGTAAGTTTATTTTAGAACTGTTTTCTCTTAGATATAGCTAGGAAATAGGAAGATTAGACTAGTTTGTTTTTCTGTGATGTCAGAACTTTTCTACTGTATTATTTTAAACATTTCTCTGTGATCTTACTACACAGTGCTAGTCAAGAGTTCGGAGAAGTATTGTCTTGTGTTTTTATTATTTATTAACCTTTCAATTGTTGCTATTTTGTGTAGAGATAATTTAAGCTCTAGAGTACACTGCATGTCTATAGTGATACTGCCCAAGTCACTCCAAATAAGCCTTGACTGTTCAGTTGCACTTACCGTTTGGATAATAATATTGCACAGTAATAATTGGACACACTTTAATAAGGGCCTTTTAATTAGCTGATACATATTAGTGGGTGGTGGTAGTGATTTCTACTGTACAGTCTGGGTAAAAGGGGCACAGCTGGAGAACCCGTGCCAGCCTTCCCCAGGAGTGTCTGTGTGGTTGTATATAACTCTTACCTCAAAGTGTGTGTATGTGTTTCAGCTACTTGGGCAGGGACACAAAGCACTGGTTGGATAGAGAGGGTGCTGGAGGTTTTAGCTTGCCCACTAGGCTGAGATCTGGGCTCTATAGCTGTACCACTGGGGAGTCTTATTGGGGATCTGCAGAGAAAGGGAGAAACCAGCCCCAGACTGACTGTGATCAGTGTGTGCTCTTAAGGGAAATTGTACGCTACTGTGTGTGTATTTGTGACTGCCAGGTTCTGAGCACTTCTCTTTGCAGCACAGCTATCTATTGCATACTAAACAAAGTCACTACATTGGTGGTACTGGTGGTCTTCTAAAAAACTATAGATTGTGATTCTGTGTTACATGTATTCTACTTGAATAACTTCACCCTCAATAGCTGTAATCTGAAAATATAAAAACTACTACTATTTCTGCTTAATGAGGTTAAGTACTGACTGTGGAAACTAAGGCTCTCTTTGTTATTTTGTTCTCCTAGAATGTTTGAGTCCTCTAAACCTGTTTAAGAAAATAAGTAATTTTGGTGTGATATTTATGTGCTCATATGGTAATCTATACTGGGAAAGATTTATTATCTTCTCTTTGTCGATGACTTGAAACTTTAAAGCTCATCAGATGAGGAACTGAAAGTACAACTGCAAGTTGTCACAACTTTTTAAATTGATATAAGAATGTCATTTGGTTTTGATAAATGTGCAAAAGGAACCTTTAGAGCAGGAAAACTGCAGGATCAAGAAAACATCAGTTTGGGACAAGAATGTGATATAGAAGAACTTGAGCAAGAGGGAGTGTATAAATATTTATGAACTGATGAAGGATCAACAATAAAACAAACAAATGTGAATAAAACTTAGTAAGGAATACTTTAGAAGACTTAAATGAATCCTGAAAACAGTGTTTACATCTAGGAACAAAATCCATGCTATAAACCAATTTTCTCTTCCTGTCCTAACTTACAGTTTTGGAGTGACTGACTGCCCCCAAAATGCATTGGATAGATTAGATAGAAAAAAAAGACAGATGTCTCATGTTTACCAAATGATTAATAAAAATCACTGCAGATCAAGATTATACATCCCCCGTTCCGAAGGAGAGATGGGCCTCATTGAAACTGATTACATGCACAGATCTGCAATTGTGGTACTCCACACATATCTATAAATCTAAGCTAACTCTTCTGCTTGGGCTAGCAGATCCGGATCAAGCAGGAATGAAAATCAAACCACAAGTGGATAAAAACCAGGCAGCAACTGAATGTGACAAAAAAAAACAAAGAAGAATATAAGGTGAAGGACTAGATGAGAAGGCAAGAAATGTGGAAAATGCATAAATATAGTTGCAAGTATAGAAAACGTCCGGAAGAACCTCATGTTGATCAGGAGATAATGCAAGAATGGTGAACGAGAGGCAAATTCAAACCAAGAGATGAAAGAATAATATTGGCAGCCCAAGACAGTGGGCTACGTACATGTTGGTTTACAAAGTCCACTGAACATGTGAGAGAAAAAGACAAATGTAGGTTTTGTAAAACAGAACTGGAAACAGTTGCAAACCTCATTGCTGGTTGTGACATACTAATGGCAAAAGGACTGTATACTGAAAGGCATAATAATGTGGCAAGACTGTTGCACTGGGGATTGTGCAAACTTTATGGTATTGAAGTAGCTGAAAAACACTTGAAACATGAGCTGTGGCTCATAGAAAATGTTGAAGTCTACATCACATGGGATCATCCATTGCCACTGGCAACAGTTCAAAAGACAGATTCTAGAAAAACGGATACAGTGGTCCAAGAAAAGAAGACAAAAGTAGCATTGATCATTGAAATCACCACACCCAGTGACTACAGTGGCCTGCATACAGAGAGACGCAGTCATAACGTATCAGGATTTGCAAGCAGAAATGAGAGCAATGTGGAAGAAAGATACCCAGATAGTTCAAATAATAGTAGGAGTAACGGGTCTTATAAAAAAGAGTGTACAACCATACTTAGATATGCTACCGATACATGTAACTCAATACAAATTGCAGGAGGAGTCATTACTGGACACATTGCGGGTGCTGTGAAGAGCACTTTTGGCTGACATCAAAGAGTGATACAATACTAATTTCATGAACTTTAATCATACTTTGACTTAGGAATGGGGTCCATTCCTGTCATGGTATTAGAAACCAAAAGATTTGGAGAAATTAAAAAGGAAAGAGTCACAATGCAGCGATGATAAAATCAGCAAGCAAAGGAGAGTAGTATTGCGGGAACTTAATTTATCCTTAAGTTTTAGTGAGTACCTTTATGAAGTGGACTTTGGTTTTACAAAATCTCACCAAGATGACACTGATATATAGACTATATCATGGACAGAAGTAGGTTACAAAATAAAAAAAGTTGATTAATATCACTTTTCTTAAAAAATAATAAATAAATTACCTGGGTGTACAAATTCCAGGATAAAAACTTTTCTAATTGTGCTATGCGTGCAGGTGCCATCAATGGAAAAAAATGACAGTACAGAATCCAAAAGACACAGAGACATTCCTACAATGGGGTTAGGCCATGATCATGGGGAGGATCCCCACCCCCCATTGTAGAAGGAAGTAGCAGTCCACAAAAAACAGAAATATTTACCAGCCAAAAAGAGCTATAAAGATGACAGAACAGTCTTGTGGCGAAGAAAGAAATTATCTGTCGTTACTATTATGCAAGAAGCTCAGAATTTCCAGACAGAAGATATTCAAAAAGATTAAGACAGAAATTAGAGGAAAGAAAAATACACACAGAAGAGAAACTGTCAAAAGCTTTAAATGTTCATTAATAAAACAAATCCGTGAAAAACATTATATAGACCAAGAATCTTTAAGCCATTTGGAAAAAAGAAGCAACTGGGGAAGTGTGAAAATATAAAGATCAAAACCTGCAGATATTTGAAAGATATAAAAAAGAATCATGAGCATGGGAAAGAGAGATCTTATATGGTACAATATTTATGCAAAGGAGAAAGCCAAACTAATCAGTTTCAAAAAAAGTAGCTCCAAAGATATTTGAAGAGAAATACAGGCAAAGGCACACAAATATTGAAAATTCACAACCCAAAAATAAGATCATAAAGGGGGAATGTAGAATGTAAGATTAGTAAAGTAGAAGCTAAACAAATAGAAGCTGAAGTTATGGAATACCTATGAAGTGAAAGGCTCAGAGTTGAAAATGCAGCTTTGGTAACATTGCAGCATGATGGAACAATGAGTCCCCAAAGTAAGAGAAACAATTGGACAGGTGGCATCTGAAAAAGACATATGGACATTGGAAAGAAATTAGAGATTTAATATGGTGCAATATTTATGCAAAGGAGAAAACAAAACTAATCAATATGAAAAAGCAGCACCAAAGATATTTGAAGAGAAATACAGGAAAAGACATCTGGATATGGAAAATTCTGAAATAGAAAAAATAAGAAAAAATAAGAAAACAAAGGGGTAAAGCAGAAAAGAGGATTAGTAATATAGAAGTTAAACAAATAGAAACCGAAGTTAAAAATTACCTGTGAAATTTAGTGTCAAAGCACGATGGAACAATAAGTCCCAAGACTAACAAGAAACAGGTGGAACAGGAAGCATATGATCACTTGCCACATGAAGATACGCTGGAACCTTCAGCAGGAAACCAGTACAAAAGTTTAGATGGAGTTGTACAGCAAGGGAAGGAACAGGAAACAGTGGCAACTCTGAAGCAGTCAATGTTGTTGCGTGATGGGCCAGTGAGATCACATATGAAGGAGCAATGGATGACATAAGATTATGCTAAACAGAATGTGCCGCAGGAAGACATTCTGAAACTTTCTGTAGAATGTCCGCAGGAAACAACCAAAAATATGCCCTTAGTTTAGAAGAAAATGATTTAAAGGAAGAGTTGCTTGATTTAACAGAGACAGACATATTAAGATTGATTAAAGAAGTAGATTACAGAAAGTAAATAAGACACAAATGTTAGAAGTCTGATAAAACAAATGAACACAGTAATCAAGACTATTAACAGAAATGTATGTGATATAACAGAGGTAAACAAGATAGATTATCATGCAGATAAATTAATAACAGATAAAGTCTGACCACAAAACAGTGAGTAATAACGAAAATGAAGGGAAGAAATCAAATGCCATCATGGATGTATCGGATAGAGAAAACTATAAAGCAATTAAGAGAAGTATCACTGCTAAAAGAGTACAGAGGAGGGAACAGATCGACAAAAATACTTAGAAAGATAGACGTGATAAAAGCAACAAGCAGTATCAGAACAGACCAGGATCTATCGTACATTATTGAAAATAATGAACAAAGGATATCAGCTCATGCAGAAAAACCTAGAAGATATGCAGATAAATATAAAGGAAAAGTACAAAAATAAGTAATTCATTGATGACACCAAAAGCTCTATAGAGAACTGGGAAATAAGGCAAAAGAAATAGATTAACCACCAATAAAAAGAAGAAATAGACACATTTGGGAGAAATATCTATGCAAACCCTGTGGAAAATAGTAAAAGGTGCTGAATGGATAAAAGAAGTAAGAAGTTCAAACATACAGGATATGAAATCTGATGAAGTAAATACTAGAGAAAATTAAACAAAATTAAGCTCCTGATTAGAAAACACCAGGTCCAGATGCAGTACCTAACTGCTTGCTAAAAGTATTAAAGATTTAACCCTGAATAAGAACTATTTATATGTGCATCCTGAAAAGACACTAACCTGATTAACAGCAGGAAAAATGAAACTCCTCCTGAAGAGTGAACAAACAAGCTATACTTATAACTATAGGCTAATAACTTGGCTTCCAATGATGTATAAACTATATACTGGAAATGATGTGGATAGAGTTTATAGTCATTTAGAAGAAAACTCAAATATGGCAATAGAGCAAAAGGACAATAAAAGAAAGTCATATGACACAAAGGATCATTTGTTGTTAAATGAAGTCATAATGGAGATTTGCAAAATGTGGAAGAATCTAATTATGGACAGACTACAAAAAAATCATTTGACATCATTCCACATTCATGGTTAAAGGAGTGCATTCAGATGTATAAGATACTTCTTATATTGATCAATTACATTACAGTGGCCATAAAGCAGCGGCAAACTACTTTACGGCTAACCCATGTTAAAGGACAAATTATTATATCAGGGAAAACATTTCAAAGGGGGATATTCCAGAGTGACTCTGTCACGGGTGTTCTTTTGTTTTGCCCTTAAACCATTAAGCTGTCTAATTAACAGATTAGGTCATTGTTACAAATTAGTTCCCAAAAAACAAAGTGTAAAAATGTCTCATTTTCTTTTTGTGGATGATTTAAAACTGTATAGCTCAACAGATGAGGAACTGAAAGCACAACTGCAAGTAGTCAAAACTTTCTCAGATGATAAAAGGTCATTTGCTCTTGATAAATGTGCAAATGCAACTTTTATTTATTTAACATTTGTTTACTGGGAAAGTCTGACTTGGAACGAAGGGAACAAAGCCAATTTTCAGAGGAGGCCCGGGGAGAAACTCTCCAGACACATGTCTTTGCAACATGAGAGGAAGCAAGAGAACCCGGAGAAAACCCACATGAATGTAGGGAGGACATGCAGACTCCACGCAGAAGGCACTCCAGCTGAGAACTGAACCAGAGAACTTCTTGCTGTGAGGCGACAATGCTACCACTGCACCATCCAAAAAAGCAGGAAAGCTGCCACACCAAGAAAACAGTCTGGGACAGGAATGTGATATTAAGGAACCTGAGCAGGAGGGAATGTATAAGTATTTGGGTACTGATGAAGGATCAAGAATAAAACATGAAAAAATGTGAACAAAACTTAGGGAATGTTTTAGAAGACAAAAAAAATAATACTAAAAACAACCCTGACATCTAGGAACAAGCTACAGGGTTGGGGGGGGGGGTGCTATGTGTCATAGCGACTAGACCTGGAGCACATATAGAGAGCTTTACCCAACAGATAGAGTTATTTTTAAGAGACAGCAGATCTGGGAGGGAAGATATACAAGTTTTTCCTAACCATGGAAATTAGGGAGGGAACTTACTAACTAGAAAGGATGCCCAATAGCTATATTGGAAGAACTATTATCCTGTGTCGGTGATGTTATTTTCCTGTGTAAAAAAAGTTAACTGCCTATGTGATAGTTTCTACTGACAACTGCAGGGACTAGAGCGAACTCTGCTTTATGTCTATAAGTACTGAACTGTTTCTTTAGACAAACACACTGTATAGGTATGTCAGAAAGCAGTAACCTAAGCATTCAGAATTATACATCCTGCTTTGTGGTACGCTTTAAACTGAATAAAATTATTATTATTATTTTATTTTTATTTAGTACCTGTAAATAAACGCAGTTTTTGAAATCTACAAAACTAGAACACAGACTGTCTGTCTCCTGCATGCTTAACAATGTTTCTAGTTTGTATCATAAATGTTATTCTGTGGATCTATGCAGGACTTCTTTTATATCATTTCATTCTGCATTATTCAGGATATTAAGTCCCTGCAAGTCCTCAGTTTCCTACCTTCATGCAAACAAATCATATACTAACTGGACATTAGTTTTAGTTTGACTTGCTTCATGTGTAACAGATATGAAAATATCCCTACCTGTGAATACAGAGAATATTCCAGGTAAATTAGCTTAATTCCATATGAGAATGAAATAGAATTGCATGTAATGGCATTTTTGTAGCATTTATTTCACTGCTTTCATAACAAACTGTTTTTCTCAGAAGGCACAAGGGCACAGCAGTGCATTTTCAAAGCATTTTAGAAATGAGGACCACACACCTGGATTAATCATTTAGCAAGAAGCCATTTGATCCTTGTAACACAAAGCTTGCCATTTTCTAATAACCAGAAAGTTCCGCACACTGCTTAAATAATAGCAGAAATGAGTTTCATATTCCTTACATAACTTCCTGTATCAGGGTGTCACCCAGAGATACATACAGAAGTCATCTGACCTGCAGTGGAATTAAAGTTGGATTTTAACCTGAGGATTTTGCCTTTCATTTGGATTTTAACCTGAGGATTTTGCCTTTCATTTCTACTTGTGACTCATCAGCCTAGTTGCTCCTTTTGGTTTCATTAATATTATTCAAGTTTTTCTGGAGCACTGGGCGTTTATCCTGTTTGTCAGCAAGTGGTTTGTTCCTGTTTTATTAGCTAGAATTATCTAAATATACTTGCATAATAGCAATAATCCACTCCTGTGTGTGAGAATATTGGAATTTACCTACTGTTGGCTTTGTCTGATCACTTAGGCTTCACCCTTATGATCAAACTACGAAAACCATGAGCAAATCCTGATAACAGTCACACAGAGTCATGGATTATTGCCTAATTGTCAACTTGTCAGCTGTTCGGTTTTAACATTGACAGCACATAGTGCATTTTTGCCAAAAGAGGTAAAGAAAGAAATAGCCTGTATTAATAGATATTAGCATTACAAAACACTTGTTTGCTTTAATTGCATTTAGTATTTTCTGCTACCTTGCAAGCCCATTCTAAAGTATTAATTGTGTGAATCATTCATTCATCCAGTAAGGCAATAATAATAGTTACCCGAGAATGGATCTCAATAAGAAAGCAAAACATCCTTGTAATTGTATAACCTGGAAACTCTGTTTACTAAAATATTAATTCAGTTTCTCTCTTAAGCAATCCAGGTGTATTATTGCTCTTAAATGATGGCTTCTTGTCCTACGACAGCTCATTTGAAATGAAATCTATGCAATTACCTCTGTAAGACTGTGCAGATGGTATTGAAATACTAAAACCAGCATATCTTGCTAGCCGAACACTTGTTATATAACTGAAAGGCCAAGAATTCTGTAAGAAATCCATCATTAAATTGCTTGAAAAAGATAAGCTGGAGATCTTTGTAATATAGTGAATTAACATCTTCTCTTTAAATTTAGTTCTTATGCAAAATATCAATACCTTGGGTATGTTTAGTGTGGCTTTTGATTTTATTTAGTTATTTGTTTAGGTACCTGGACTGGACCACATGCTTTCAGCAATGACTTTGTCAATGTTTAATGCTTTCAGCAATGACTTTGTCAATGTTTAACAACAGAGAATCAGTTAGGAAGAAAAAGAACATAACATCAGTAAAAGAGGGATGCAAAGAATTAGAAGGAGTTGTTTGGAAATACAGTATTACTACCATACCTTTTGATTTTTTGGATACCTTCTATGTGGCACACCTCATCACTAAGGGCTTTTCATCCAGGAAAAAGGAGGTCACTGTCCCACTGTACTCATCCCTCATTAGACCCATTATAGAATACAATGCCCCGTTTGGTATGTACCTCTCAAGACATCTGCAACAACTGGAAAGGCCACAGAAATACCTCACTAAAAGAATCACAGGCCTAAAGTAGATGCCCTATGCTGACCGCCTTAAAAAACTCCAGCTATACTCTTGTTGCATATCGTTTACTCAGAGGCGATCTCTGCTTAACGTACAAGGTCATGTCAAACCCAGAGCAGCTGGACATGCTACATTTAAAGAAATCCCAATCCCTCAGAGCCACATGCTTCAGGGATCTAAACTGTGTCATCACAATAAACAAAACATGCTGGAGGAATAGGTTCTTGACCCAGAGACTCCCCAGACTCTGGAATAGACTGCCCATACATGTCAAGCAGAGAGCTTCTTTGGCCCTCTTCAAAAGGAACCTTGATGATTGGATGGGAGAAAGGAAATTTACCCTGGGGACCATGTCAGTCACCCTGCTAGACAGAGGTCCAGGGAAGTAAATAGTGTGGGAAGAAATAGCCAGATTATTCTTATGGCTAGGCTTGTATAGGCCCTAGGGCCGATAGCCTAGTACCAACCTATGAACCTATACGGAGTTACTTTGTCAAATAATTATGCAAAGAAGCAATTCCAAAATATTTAAATTCAGAATGGGACTTCGCTAAATCATAATGGTATGACTGCCTAAAATACTTTCAGGACTAAATGGTTTTCGACAGGTTTTTCATACAGGTTGAGGATTTTCCCTGCACCCTAATTTTGACATAAAAAAAAATGGGTGTGATGTCAGGCAACAAAAAGCCATACGAAAAATTATAAATGATTTTGAAATGTATAGTATAGCTTAGTCTATGCTATTTGCATAGCTTGCTGCTGTGAAACATACATTAAACCAACAACTGCTCAGCTTTAAAGATCAAACACAGCACGCCAGATCAACTTGAAATACATATCTGCATATTCAGGTTTAATTTCAAAATCTGGGTTTGTCTATTAAAGAGAATGTGTTTGTTTTCAGACAAGACCTTTTCAAACTACATTACCACATAATAAGGACACAGTATGGTGCAACGCACGGTAGAGATATCCCTAGAGGAACACAAATTTCAGCAAACAGATGAAGGAACAGAGCTAAGCAAGCAATACATTGCTGGCAGTCTGAACAACTAATATAAGATAAATATCACATTTCATGTCTTCGCAGATCTTAGTTAAGTGAACTCCTGTTAAACAGTTAAGAAGAGTGAGAACATTAAAATATGCTATTACATAATGTTTATAGAGTTCATCAAATAATCATTTAACTGTTTATTGTTGTCAGCAGCAATAAAAGGTCTTGATTTACCCCATTAATTGTGGTCTAGGAAGGAACTGGGATAAGTCCAGTGCTGCCTAAATATTTAGTTATGTTCTGTGCTATGGAAAACATTTTAGCTAGACCAGATAACTGCTTTGCTCAACAGCTTCAGAACTTTAGCCATTTTTTTCAGTTCTTTGAGGATTACCCTGATGTGTAACACCCAGGTGATATTT
>NC_056727.1:747470165-747592665 GCF_019279795.1 Protopterus annectens
GTTTGACAGTTTAGTGGAACTGGCTCCTTTATGGAGAGGTATGACATGGGAGATTTTCCACATAGTGGGTACAGTAGATACAGTTATAGCTATGTTGATCAAGACTGAGATGGGGTATGCTATGGTGTCAGCAGCCTTTTGCAGATAGTCTGCTGGGATGTCGGCAGCCAGGGTGGTGGGTCTTAGTTTCTTAAGTAGGGCATGAATAAGTTGAGTAGGAACAGGTTGGAAGTTATGTTTGGATACTGGGTGTGGCTGCATTAGAATTAGAGCCATTGGTATGGAGTTGGCTGACTAGACACTGGATAGTCTCTGTGAAGAAGCTGTTGAAGTTATTAGCAATGTCTATTGAGAATTTTTGTTGGGAAGCTGAGGGGAGTAGAGCGGCGGTTTGGCCTGCGTAGAGTAGTTTGTTTTTTTCTGCCCAGAACTTTGAGGTTTGTTTTGGTGTTTTTGCAGTAGATGGTAGTAGTAGTTCTTTTTGTCTAAGATTATGCATTTTTTGCTGTCATTTCTTAGCTGTCCTAATCTTAGTTGATCAAGTGAGGCTTTTGTTTTTCGGTAGGTGGCCCATGCTTTGTTTCTGAATGAAATTTTGGTTTTGGTATCTTTAGAAAGCCATGGGGCAATATTAACTTTGGTTCTAATAGAGTGGCTGGGAGCATGGGAGTTAAAATAGCAAGGGATGTGGTGTTAAAGTATGCTACTACTTCATCTAGGGGGAGATGACTTTTTAGTACTGATCAGTTGCATTCCTTAATTTCATTTTGAAACTTGGTGAGAATAAAATTCTTGTTGTTTCTTAACGTTCTGTAGGTGGGTTGGTAGGAGCAGTCTACTTTGAGGTTGATTACATAGGTGAGACAGTGGTCACTTAGGTCATCAGGCAAAGTGCCTGATTTAGAGGACTGAAGATGGGTATTGACAAGTATCCAATCTAGGGTGCTTTCCTTGTTACTGGGTTTTCCTGTCCTGGTGGGGGAGGTTATGATTTGATTAAATCCATAGAGGTTTATGTGGGTTGTGGGGGTTTCACAAGAGCAAGAGTTCCAGTCAATGTTGAAATCCCCAAGAACAATTGTTTCTTGGGAGTAGTTATTAGATAACCAATATAAAAAGTCTTCTAAGTTTCTGTGTTCCTCCCTGGGGGAATGTAGACACAGACAATGTTTACATTTTTGTTTTTATTAATTTATAGTTTTGAGATAAGAATTTCAGCATTATTGAACTGGGGTAGTTGCTGGGTGTCTATGCTGACTGATAGGGTAGACTTGTAAAGTATGGCTGCCCCACCACCCTTTCTGGTGGTACGGTGTAGTCAAAACATTTTGTACCCTGGTGGCAGAATCTCATGGTCCTTTGTGGCAGCTTCTAGCCACGTTTCTGCTAGGCGTAATACATCTGGGGAATGGACAGCTGAAAGGTCTGACAAGTTATTGAATGACAACTTGCAGAACCCAGAAATTTGTCAAACAGCTGAATGGAAATCAACTGATCGAACATCCTGGCAGCTATTCTGAGTGAGATCATTGTAAAGAGGGGATCATGGAATTTGAAGGCGTAGTGAAATCTCACCGACTTCTTAATGCAAACCCAAGAATTATGAAACAAAATCTGAAAATACAGAACAGTGAATGATGAACATTGATCACCTTTAAAGGGTTTTTCAATGGGGGGGGGTGCAAATCCCTCTACCCACAATGTAGAGCAAGCCACCTATGCACACTAAAATTTATATAGAGATAGATTTATAGATATAGATATATCCATCCATATATCTGATAAAATGGAATACTCTGAAAATACTTTTAAAACTGGTTTTTGGTAATTTAGTTTTACTGTTCCAAGTGTCATACTAAAGAGGCCAGGAATGCCAAATGGTTCCTGGTGGTTCTAGCCAAGTATTCCATACTTTTAATGGTTGTAGCCTCTTTAGTGATGTTCTTGCCCTCCCCAATTATTCTAGTATTTTATCACTCCTAAGCACTGAGCAAGTGCATAATTCTGTAAGTTACTTCAGTCCCTTAAATAACTAAAATTCAAATTATTTAATTTTTTGGTCTAACTCTATGGGGCTGCAGCACTTTCTAACAGATTCATTATCCATATTTTAGGCCATTTCTTTTATATTTCCTGTACTGACTTTGTGACCCTGACATTTTAGAAGTTTTCAAGTTAATCTTGTTTTCTGGAATGTTTTGCTTATGATGGTGAATCAGTTCTGTTCTGCTAGGCAGTTCTGAAAACATCCCCTTTTTCATTAACATAAACTTTTATTTATTGTTTCTGTGGCTTAGATAGTATATTATCTCTCTGAATGGTAGGCATAGAGGTATTTGTCTTTCGTTACTAAAGTTAATAGCCTCTCCTGCTGAACTAATAACTTTGTTCCAAGGTTTCAGAACAGTGATGGGGTGTATCTGTTCTGATCTTGTCTTACCCACATACCTCATTTAATGTTTATTTTACTTCAGCTGAACCTACCATTTAGCCAACTATCTGTTTCCTGCTCAGGTCACCAAAATTAACATCTAGTTTCCAGCTTTAAATTCATTGGTCCTTGCATGTCTGTTGTAGACCCATAGATGTATAGACTGGTCTCTTTCCATGTATTTCTGTACTGTAAACATCTTCACATCCAGTTTATCATGTATGTATGTATGTACAGGTTTTTGACTCTTAAATGGGGATTTTCTCTTCCTCATAAGGTTCCATGGCAATACAGTGCCAGAGGGTCCATGGCAATACAGTCCTGGAGGGTGCCTGTCAAATAATAAGACAAAAGGACCAAACCCTGCAGAGGCATGTAGCACTTCTCTAATGGCAAGCAGAAGGCATGGTACTGACTGATCCCAGTTTTGTCATCTTTGTCAGTTACTAAAATGTTTGGTTGAAGAGCTCATTTAATCCATCCATCCAAGGGGGACACACTGAGGTTTTTAATTGCTTGACATCAAAGCATTCCCAATTAGTACATTACTGGGGAGGCATTCACAGACTTAGTACATTACTGTGAAAAAATGCCCCAATGAGCTCTTCCTTCAGCATGCCTACTCTGAAATTTACCAAGTCTAGCTTTCTAGCTATAGATTTATCAGTAGTCCTAGAGAGTGAGGTGGCTTCAGGCTACTGAGTTGCATAATCCAAAATAACTAAAACATATTGAAACCCATTGCTGGATTTTAACAACCGCTCAGTAATATCCATAGCAATATGCTCAGAAGGCAACTTTATAGCAGGCAATGGAATCAGTGGATTTTTTTAATACCAGGGCTTGAGTCTGTCTTCTTGAATATGAGGCATCCAGCACAGATGTTCTCATAATTTTTCATTGTTTCCAGCCAGTAGAATATTGTTAGAATCCTTGATTTAGTTGTATCCTTCTCTACGCATCCCCCTCCTATGTGGCTACATGCTAATCTCATCAGGAGGTTTCTGAAAGACTTTGATGTAAACACTTGGTACGCTGCTTTGTCTCTGTCCTTAGTTACTCTTATCAGCAAGTCATTTTGTAACACAAAGTCTGATAAGAGAGAAGGAATATTTCACTCAGCTTCCTCTCCTACAGTTCTAACTGTATTTTCTCTTTGCTCAAATTGCCATTTGTCTCTATAACATTTATTTGGCTCACCTGGAGTCTGGCCATCTCTGGTATTTCTTCACAATTAGTATGTTATGTGGTAGAAGTCACAGCCTCCTCCTTTCCTGCCAATACAGTCACTTGTGTCCTAGAAAATGCAACCCATCCCAATATTCTTTAGTCTCACGTTCTGTCTCTGTCTTCTTTCATTTCTCATGCACCCTTTCTTTATAAACCTGATGCATAGAACAATCTTCTCTTTGCACCTGTATCAAAAAAATTGAAGAAACAATTTACTTCTCAATGTGCATGCTCTAAGACACAACTTTGGAGCATGCAACAAATAAACAATGTTTTTTTGCAGGGGCACCACCCACACCCCCTGTTAATTATATATACTAATACCAAGATTGTTCAATACCAGGGAAAGAGAAAACTCCCCATCCTCAGGGATTGTTTGGTGTTGCACACTTGCTGATTAAAGTGCGTTGACATAACAGACATTTGCTTTAAACACTGTTGACTAAAGTGTACCCATATGTATTCATATATGTAGCTACATATATATCTGTGCGCACACACACACACACACACACACACACACACACACACACACACACACACACACATATATATACAGCTAATCTATACCTATCTATCTAGCTATATGTATATATTACACACAGTAATATATCTGTAATAAGGCACGAAGGTCTGTACATGCTACATACATTTCAACCACACTCAAGGGTGTTTTAAGGAATATCCCCAACTGCCTTACTGCATTTCTAAAATGGGCATCTACATTTTCTTCAGTGTGAATTTTACCTTTAGTAGCCTATGTACAATAATTATATAATTTGTACTGTATTTTAATATAAATTAGTTCCTCTGCGCAATATAACTAATTGATAGCTGTGTAAGGTTATATATGTCGTTAGCACTAAAGAATTTCAGTCTGAAATATTCAATGTAGTAATTTAAAGGGCTCTTTTTTCAAACTCTAGGGTGCTAGTGTCAAGTCCCATTTATAAACAGCTGCTAACACCACACAAAATCTCATCTTGAGTCCTAGCAGTGGAATTAGTCCAGTGAAGATCATTGATAGAAATAACGTGAAACATTACTGCATTCATGCACATAATGTTAGAAGTA
Source organism: Protopterus annectens (assembly GCF_019279795.1). Classification (NCBI taxonomy): domain Eukaryota; kingdom Metazoa; phylum Chordata; order Ceratodontiformes; family Protopteridae; genus Protopterus; species Protopterus annectens. The sequence goes on from NC_056727.1 coordinate 747,474,901, forward strand.
TCTTATTCAATTTACATTTCAGGTACATAACTGTGGATGAGAAGTTCCATCTTGTACTACCCTAAATAGTCATACAGAGCTTATAAATAGAGCAGACAATAATTAAACAATCCAACAAATACAATAAAAGTGGAAAATAAACTATTACACTGCCGAAGACTATGTGATTCCATGCTTGGCAAGGGCTAGACCTAGGCAGTCTTTTTATACGTGACTTGTAAAGTAGATGAATTCTATAATTAAATTTCTGAAAGGAAATAATTTCAATGAAACAGAAAAAATATATGGCAGTAATTTATCATGGGTTTGAAGGCTGACATAATGGATAAGGCATTTATTTCACAGATGAAGGGTACCAGGATTTATTTTTCACCCTTGGTCACTTTCTGGTTATCGGCTAGGCATATCCAGAACCACTCCAGTTTTAAGACTTTGCTCCATTCATACCGCTCTTCTAACTGGGAATGCTCCTGCTCTCACCCTTCCTTACTTTTATCTACTTCACTCTTACTTCCTATTAAACTTTCTTTCACAAATTCAGTCTAACACTTGCTATGTTCTTAATACCTTCTTATGAATTATCTTACAGTATAGACATTTGTATGCCTTGACCTACAGAATGCTAACTTATTCTTGTACTCCCGGAATGCTTTCTTATGGCATATACCACAAAATGCTTTGTTATTATTATTACTTTGTTAATCTATTTCTGTCATGTAATATTTTTGTTAGTTTTTATTAGTTTTTAACTATTGTAAGATTGCATGTGGAGCTTTTCTCCCAGAGCCTCCACGGAAAATGGGCTCATTTCGGCCCAATGGACTTTCCCAGTTAAACTGCAAATAAATAAAAAAATAAATAAATAATGTAATAGTCTGCAAACTGATTACCTAGTAGTTTACTATGAACCTGTGAGAAGTCTAAAATATCAGGAGCACAGTGCTTTATAATCATAGATATTCCATGGTTTACGGAGTCTTAATACCCAGTACATCTTGCCTTTACCCTTTCCCCAGGTCATACCATCTTTCTTTAGGAAAGCTATACAAGTCAGTCCTGGAATAAATTTGTGGATACCTTACCAGATATCCAATGTTATGTTTAAAGGAAGATAATAAATCCAACTGTTGAATATGTAGGGGAAGTTTATTTCAGGGACTTGGGGAGAACTGTGGTACAAACTTGCCTCTCTACCATGTTTTATCTTTTAATAAATATTTATTTAGGTCCCTAGTTCTACTATCCGTGGAGCCACTGGATTTGCAAAAATACAGGAGGTCTAGGTCAACCAGGCCTGTACTAGTACAGTAAGTGAGACAGAGATTTTTCCTCAAAAGTCTATAAAACACTGAATAAAAGGATAGACACGTGATCTTGGTATTAAGGAACTGCTGAAGTCGACTTCTTTCATAAGTTTAGTGAGAGACATCTTTAATGAGGCAGTTTGATCACTGCTAAGCATAAGGGAGTGATTAACATATACATTTATTTCCAGGTAATACAGCTAAGAAATTATTATTAAGAGCAATACGTTTAGTGGCAACTTCAGTAACAAAAAGGCATATATAAGTAAGCAGTAATGTTTCCCCATCACCTTTTGCATTGATTTAGCTGAAGATATGCTTGCTGTACCCTAAAAACATTCACAAGAATAATCATTTTGGTGGCAAATCCCAAAAAGTAAAAAAAACACCTTGTATGCAGTAATTCTCCCCTATACCATAGACGCCAGTTGGTTTTGCTGAAGGTGTACTTGTTGCCTTTCTTTTTTTGGCTCTTTATGGTATTTTTTAACCTGTGTTTTATTTCTGTTTTGATAAGCATTTACATTAATGCAGCATGTTCCATTTGTGTACCGTATCTTCAGGTTTATGGTTACCTCTTATATCAAACAATACTTTGGCAGATTCTTTGCAGTATATTTGAGTGTGACTATTAACTTAGGAAGGATAATTTATGTTAGTGTCTTCTCTTGTCTTCAGTGCATAAATTTTCTGTTTGTGGAGTTTATGTTGTCACATTCATAAGGAGATAATGTTTTACCTTATTGGATGTAATTTTTTTTCCTAATCAGGTAATCTTAAATGAGAGCTTGCAGTGCTTTTATTGTTATAAACCGTTTAATTTTTGTCACAGTGCGGATTCTTGTTTTATTATCATTTTTACACAGACTTAGTAAAATACTTCAGTTGGGGACTTGTATTCCTAGTGCTTGATTTTCTTATTGATTTACTGCTTTTCTAAACATTTGTATTAAATCATAATTTAACCCGCGGTAGTGGTGCTGCGGTAGCGTTGTCGCCTCACAGCAAGACGTTGTCGCGTTCGATTCTCAGCTAGAGCGTCTTCTGTGTGGAGGCATGCGTGTCAGGGTTGTGTGTCAGGGCTGGTAACTCAGCACGTAAAAATCCACTACCAAACATTAGTGGAATGGAGTTCTGCTGTGGCGACCCCTAACCGGGATAAGCCGAAAGAAACAACAACAAATTAAATCATAATTTAAATAATGACTTGGTGCACATACATTAATATAAAATAAAACAAACCATAGAAAATTTTTCATCATTTTATTCATGCTGTATACATACATGTTTTATTTTTAGTAATTTTCACTCTGTTACATAAGTTGCTTAATACTTACCTTCCTGCAAATCCCAGCCATCATCCTGAACATTATTTTGCATGTATTGTTCCCAAAACAAGTTATTTCTATGTCATTTGCTCCATCCATTTTCAAAGATCCCACTTACCTACTTTGCAATATTCAGTACCTCAGCAGTTGGTTTATATTTTGATTTCCATTTTCTAGTAATTGCTTTTTTGGCAGAAAATAGCATTAAATCGTGTAAGGCATTATTATGTCTAGGCAATTCAGAGTCTATGTCTCATCTCAAACGAATCATTTCCTTAGTTACATCTATTTGCTCCACCAAAATTTCTGACAAAAGTTCTTTACATTGATTTTTTTACAAATTTGCAAACTCTTTACATTCTCAGAAACATTTTTCCAGTTACCCCTTTCTTTCCCATTGTACTTACGCATTTATTATTTACCACATGAACAATTCTCTGAAGTCTGCTTGAGGTATAAAAAATACCAATGCAAACAAAAAAACCCCACTAAATCTTCTACACTTTTTTGCATACTCGAGAATCATACAGATGTCCTTCAACCATTCTTTTGTAAACTACCTTTATACTCTTATCTTTCTAATCTTTTTCCAACTTCCTACGATTGATTCTTATATTCATGCAATATTTTATATAGCTTAATAATATTCCTTTTTTAGCAGCAGTTTCTTTTTTACACTCAGTTTAAAACTCTATCAGAGCTAGTCTTTTGCTCTATTTATTTATTTGACAATTGTTAACCAGGTTTGTCCAACTGAGCTAGATAGAAGCCTATTTTCAGTGGAGACTCGGGGAGAAAATCTCCAGGAGATTACATAAAGGAGTTAGTAGAACACAGAAGAATGTACTGTAAGTTATACAATATAGTAAAAATCAAAAGTAAAACATTGAATATGTACAAAAAGTTAAGCAAAATATAGTTACAATAAACAAAATAGAATGAGATCAATTCAACAGAAATCTGGCAATTTCAAATATGCATAATTTGCATTTTCAGATGAGGTATGGAATGTAAAATATAAAGGCAGATTGGAGTCAGTGTGCTATAAGAGTGTCAGTAACTCCAAACTAGATGGAGTACGTGCACAATTACATTATTTTTAGTTGTTGTGAATACATAATTGTCACACTAAATCATGAGTATAGCTACATAAATTTGTAAGAAGCATAACCAATAAAGTTATTAGAGAAGAAGAGAAGGGAGTTAAAGGACGAGGGAAAAGTTTGGAGAGATGGGAGGGTTCAAGTAGGCTCCTGGCAAGGGTGGATCCATGACCTTAAGAGAAAAAGTTTTAGTTGCTTTTTAAACTGTATTTGGGATATTTCTAATAGAGTTAGGAAGTTTATTCCAGGCTAAGGACACATTGTAATTGTAAGGTAGTTTACCAATGTTTTTGTTGGGTTTATGTATTTGTCTCTATTCGTATGTATTTGTATGTCTGTTTGGGGCTTTTCCCCTCGGGTCTCCACTGAAAAAGGGTAATTCTTACCCAGCTGGACCAACCCGGTTAACAAATGCAAATAAATAAATAAATGTATGTCAAGGAGTTGCTGGTCAGAGCTTCTAAGAGATCTAGTGGAGGTGTACAAGGAAACGAGGGAAGAAAGGGTGGGGCAGGCAGTAAGTTTGTGCAGGATGCACTTAGCTCTCCCCTATCCCTTACTCTGTAATAAATCCTCAATTGGGAAGGTATTCTTTAAATTGTAATTTGTCTCACTGTATTACCTTTCCCTATCCAATTGTTTCCTCTCTTTCTTAATTTTCTCCAGAAAATTTCTGTCCCCTCTTACCTATTTTCTAGAAACTTACTTGAAGTCATCCCTATTTTTAAAATATAATTTCTCAATTCCTCTGTTGGCTTAGTTCTTAGTATACTTTCAGCTACTTTATGAATATAATATTCTGTATGCTTGCTATCACTCTCCTTAATGACCCAAATCAAAATCTTGCTCTCTGCTTATTTCTTGAACCTTCCTTTCATTTCATCATTATTTCCACATTGATTTATAACCTTGTGCTTGTGTTATGCACATGAGCCCTAAATGCACAGCTCCAATATATGCCAGAGAATTTCTGTGCTGGAAATTTTCTCTGCTTAAAGACTTTTCAAAATGGTGGCAGTTTGCTGGATTTTGAAGTCTGCAAGAGAGTATGGCTTTGTGAGTAAATGGGTGGGCAAGGTGACCTGTACTAGCTTCTTCACAAGCATGGAACAGATTTTATGCAGAGGTAGCTAAAATTATGATTGTTCTGTTTTCCTTGTCCATTTTACTACACACATTTGCACGTGCACAGATTTTCTCACACACACACACACACACACACACACACACACACACACACACACACACACACACACACACACCACACAATGCCCACCCTTCTGTCTTTGATTTACCTGCCCCACATATAGTCCCATAAAAGTGTAATGCTGACTGCCATGTTTTTATGATGATCACTTTTCCCTCCTAGAGTAATCATTGTTAGCTCAAGCAAATCAGGAGCCTTGGACATTTCTGAGGAACAGCACTTGACTAATTGGCATAAGCCACTCCACAGGTTACCATATATGACTTACAAAAGTATTTTATTTTATGAATAGGTGTAATACAAAGTTCATGTTTTTTCAGAAAAAAGGAGTTAAATGGTAGTATATAGGCAAGATTTAAGAAACACTTCCTGTATACTCATTTGACATCAGCACATAATTGGCTAAATGTGAAAATTATACTACAATGAATTGTGGTCTTATCTTTAACACATAAAAGGATGAGTGACATAAGGAAGTATAAATGCAGCAAACCTGGGGTGCAGGTAAGAGAGAGGAAAGGGTGGGTCTGACACAAAGTTAGTAAGTAAAAACATCAATTAGTATACAAGGGACAGCTTTCTGTACCAGCTAACACCTTCAGTCACGTTTAGATAGAAACAAAATCATAACATATCAAAAGCATCATTTTTGATTATATACTTCATTCCTATTTGTATTTCAATGAAGCACACTGACAGACTATGGATGTAATATAAAGTTTTTCCCCAAAACTTTCATATTATAATATTCCTCTAATATCTTTTTTTAATGCAGTTGTCAATGCCAGAGCATGGATGTAAAGGAGGAACTTCCTCAGGGAAAAAAAAGTTTCCTTTTGAAACTTAATGGCTCTTAAAGAAACCACAAAATGTATTATTACACTCCAAGGGAACAGAATTTTGCTGAACAACAACAATTATGAATGTTTCTTTTTATTCTTTCTTGAGTGGGTGAAGAAATGTGGCACGTAAATGGACTATACAATGAACTTATTATAGGGAAACACTTTACTTTTGTTTTAAAAAAAATGCAACAACATATTAAATGGTGTTATTTAGGGGATGTAGTGCGAAGCAATGAAAAAATAATATTTATTTTATTTACCCGTTGTTGATTGGATAAGTTCCTCTGGGGAATTGGCCTCTTTTCAAGGGAGAGATAAGGTGATATTTATACTACTAGGTGAAACTTTGCCAGGGATTAGGGAACTTCCCCTACTCTTATCGATAGGTGCCATGGGATCTTTTTCATCCATGTCAGCTACAACCAGCTCAAGCAGATGGGAACTCTGTTTAATGTCTCATCCAAAGGATGTCACACACTGGAGTGCAGCACCCTCCTAATGCTGCAGTGTCAGCAGTCCAGTCACCTGGAGTGTGATTAGAACCTACAGCCATCTGTTTTTCCAGTACCAAAAGCAAGTGTGCTAAATGTTGTGCCACTGACACTATTACTCAGTTATCAAAATAAATTACCTCTCGTGAAAGTGACATATAGTCTGTTACGAGATGAAATTCCCTCTCTAAACTCACATTTTGTGAATACTGTAGATGATATATTCATAACTGACTTATAAGAATTAAAAACAAGAGCAATTCTAGACAACAAAATAAAACACAAAACAAAAAACAAGCAGTATAAATGACTTCACAGGTGAATGAAATATTAACCTCATGTAGGGACAACTTCTCAGAATAACAAAATACATGATGAGTTTGTCAGAGAAATAATGCAACTTATCAAATCAAACTCAGCAAAATACTACAGGTCTTGGAGTTTACTCTTACTTGCCTTTTAAGATCTTGTCTATTTCTTTGGAAAATTGAGCTATGTTTATATAGCTATCTTTTTTAATTTGTCAAATCTTCACAAATTGTTTTTGCATGTGTGTTATCTTTTGCAAACTTTTGTTAAAAAGTTATATATACCTTGGTGCACATTAGGATAGAATGCAAAAGGAAGCAAAAGAAAGTGGCTATGGATTTAGCAACTGAAATCTGAGAAGCTAATAATCAGCAGGGCAGGGGGTGACAATAAAATCAGCACATAAAAATAATTAGAATTTATTTACAAAAGACTTCCTTCAAGACCAAGTGCAGACTCAGTGTTTGTAGGCAAAAGCACTTTTCTGTTTGCATGTCAGTTTGTTAGCATGCATGCACGGGTAACATGAGCAAGTGGCAACTTCTGTCAAGTACAGTGAGAAAAAAAACAGCACAATTAATTAAAAAACATTTACTATATCTCTGCTCCCCTGTAGCATGCTACAAATAACAGTCAATGCATTACACTATTATACTAAAGGCAGGTATACTCTGCCCATAAAAATGTTACAAATGATAATGTGCCACTTCAGCAAATGTTCCATTTCAGAACATAAATGAGTATGTATAAGCCTCAAGCATGCAATCTTCTCAGTGAACTGCTGTGTAGTCTGGAGTATTCCCTTTTGATGAAATGGTCTGTCCTCTACAATGCTAGCAAGAAAGAGCTAGCTCTGTTTAACCTTCTGTCTCATGTTGTTTTATATATGATATGGTTACTGGACTCCTGTAACAGTTTTAGAGACAGATACTGTAAATAACACGGAGATAAAATGCAATAAGATAATTAACGTAAAAAGAGTAAGTAGAAGCCAATACATATTAAAAATGAGATGTCAGCACTCATTACTTCAAGTTTAGTCCTTCCAAAGGAATCTGAAATTTCAGAGATAACTATTACTGAAAAATCCAGTGTGGCATTTCAGTATTATAGTTCTTAAGAGCATAATTTATAGTAGTAACAACTGATGGCAGTCATAATGAATTAAGAAAATGACACCACATAAGTTGCATACTAACATGAATACTAATGAGCTGAGCTGTGGTTCCACTTAATAAATTGTACATTACAGTGTAATTATGAAGTTAATTACATTCATTCTTGTATCCTGCAACTGATAAAAAGGAATCCATATTCAAGTCCATGTGTAGGTGAGTGGTCCAGCTATGGTAATGGGATAGATAGACAGAGAGCTAGATATATTCTAAAACTACTAATGAGCAACTGCAGGACTTGACAGCACCTCACAGGGAAAGAATGAGACCTCACTAATAGTTTATCCAACATACCGAATTCCACTAAAGCAGTCACACTGTATTTAATAACATTATTCCTATTTTATAGTGCGTTGTGATTTCATTAAGTTTAGACCTGATATCTCACAGTGATTCACTGATCTATTTATTCAATCTCCATCTGGCTCAGAGAGGCTCCACTTTGGCCAGAGTTTCCCAGAAAAGTTTACAAGTGCATAACAGTCCAAAGAAGCAAACATTCCCACTTCACAGGATCGAACGTATTTAAACTCAAGGGAATAATAGTACAACATGCAATTACAATGTAAGATATGATAAGATATAGCTTTCCATAAAGAAGCAACAGACGTCAATATAAATTCTGTCATTAAAACAGATGCAATGAGTACAGAATGCATACAGCAGCTTAAATAACATTAACCATTTGACTTTGTGCGTCAGTGCTCTGAGATAAACTAAACTAATATGACAGCAGCAGCAGATAAACGATAATTATGCAGACTTGTTTCTTTAGGTCTTTCAAGCCCGTCACCAAAGCTGTACATCATTATTTAAGGCCAACATATTTCTTTGGTGTCACTTTCATGTACGAGCAATTCACTACTAAAGGAGGTGGGTATGTGAAAACAAGACCCTTTAGATGATCTTCATATGCTTCAGCTCATTTCAGGATGCAAGGATGTTCTCTAATATTTTTGCAACCACACTTATTACTGAAACTGGCCTATAGGCTCTGGATTCCTTTAAATCTTTAAGTTAAGTAATATGCCTACCACGGCCTCTATATGGATACTGGTAGTATTGTTTTCTTTTCACACAACTTATCTCAGTTAATTTATACAGTTCAAAGAGGTGCCTATCTCTGCGTGCTTCCTTTCTTCAATTTTATTCTGCCAACTGCCCTATATTCTTCTCTGCCTCCATTTCTCTACCCAATACCATTCCCTTTCTTATACATCATATTTCTGAAATCCAAGGTCTGAACATCTTCTATCAACTCTGTTTAATGTCATATAGATCTTCAATGGAAAATATGCTCTAATAAATAACTCCCTTATCATATTGTATCACAATCTTAGCATTTTCTATATTTCAATACATTCAGTTTAAATGCTACATATTTCTGTATCTTATCTCTCTGACTTCAAAAAAATTCCTTTCTTGTTAACATCTGAATGTACTGGCTTTACAGACACACTTTCCTTTAATATTCATTTTGCACTTCTTTTTACTGAAGCCACAGTGTGTTTTTCATCTTTTCCTGAATTGTTTACTTCCTGATCTGCATTCTCTAGCACCAAGTTCCACCTTTCTTGAGTAAACCTCACCCCCTCATTAATTTTCCCCAAAACAATACCTTTATTGCATCCCATAATGACAAAATGATCACTTCCATCAGTCTTTTGTAATATTCCACAACCAGTTTTAACTCCTTTGTCTTCTACACCACACTTAGTTTCTTCCCATATTAACCTTTTCATCTCACCAATATTCCAAAGTAAGAACAAAAAATCTCTCTCATAGGTTCCCACAGTTTTATCTATCTTCTTTATTGATTCCTCATCAAAAAGGCATAGCTCTCAACTGTCCCTGATTTTCATAGATGTCCCTAATTTTGACTCAAATTTTAGCTCTGTCCCTCTTAATCCCTCCTAAAACTGGTGACTTTTGGAGGAAAGGTGGTGAATTACACTTAATAAATAATGACAATAATTAAGAGTTGCAGACTTTTTTTTTACTTCAAAGATTTTATATTAATTCACGTTCTCTTATTCTGTCAATGTCTCCAGTTAATAGTACTAATATTTTAAAAGTGCCCCTGATTTTCTCTGGATTTGTCCCCGATTCTAATTGAAATTTTTCCCTGATTGATTCAGAGCTATGCAAAAAGGTACAATCTGTTACTTTAGACACCCAAATCTAGAAAAAGTAAATTGGATCTTTTCTTTTTTGCAGTGTATTTTTCTAAACCCCATGCATTTTCTGCATAATCTATCTCTTTCTTATTAGACCATGACATTTAAATTGACAGTGCTTTACTGTACCTATCCCACTTACGTTTTTTTTTTTCTGAGAATTCTGGCTTGCATAGAATTGCTCTGTGGAAAGCCCAGAATTCATGTTTTACATTACAAGCTGTGTGCTTACTTATTTCGGAAGCTTCCTATAGTCTATAATATATTAAAGTAAGTTTTTTGAAGGATGGTAGAGGGTTAACAGGAATCCCCAACCCCCTACTTACTAATGGGACCAATGACAGAGTTAGCAAAACATTACAATTTGCATAATGACATTCCCCTTAACTGTTTTGTTTCTCAAGTTTAGTGCATGTGTTGTCAAACTACAATGCTGTATGATCCTTTTATTTCTTTTCTATCAGAATGGTGAAGATGAACTGGAAACTTAAAGTCTTATATTTTGCTAACTTTGTCATCCAGGGTGACACAGTTCCTTTCCAGTATACCAAAGTTGTTTTGTAAATGGCAACAATTTACAGTGCTGACATTTACAATACTGAATCCATACCATTAAAACCTGACTTACCATAACTCTGGGATGGGCTCTACAATAGATTCTGAGGAGCACAAGTACATGACTGGTACTAGTTTTGTGGTCAAAAAATGACTGTCAGGCAAACTCATGTTGACCAAATTATTTGAAAATGTACCTGCTTCCGTGTGTGTGTGTGTGTGTGTGTGTGTGTGTGTGTGTGTGTGTGTGTATGTGTATGGATCTGCTTCTAAAAACTTCGAACTTCAAATGCCCGAGAATAGAAGATCATTCTGTGTATTCAAAGTTCGGTGTTGTCAACTTGGTAAATTCAGTGTCGGGCAAGTGGTCTTTTGATGATTAGAAGTAGACCAATATATATAAATATATATATATATATATATATATATATATATATATATATATATACACACACACACACATACATACATATATATATATATATATATACATACATACATACACATACACACATACTTATCTTGTTTTTAAGGAAGGCGGGGACTCGATGGAAAGATATCTTTGGTGATAATGACTTTTAAAAAAACCCTCATAATTTAATTTTGCGCAGATATTTTCAAAAGTCCCCAGACCTTTCCCTCTAAGCATTTTTCATCTGCACTCCATTCAGATTTCCACAAGTTCAGTGTCACCAGTCTGATGTGTATAATACCCCTCTCACCTCTCCTCCTATGGGGGGCTTACTTCGTTGGACATTTCAGGTTGCGTGAGTCATTTGTTTTCATGCTGCTTGCCCAAATTAATCTTATAGCACCAGCTCTGAAGCATTTACAGAGCCCTTTATTTTATTAAGATTGAAGGCATCCTCTGAACAGTTATTTATTTATTTACTGAGCAACAACTGACGATATCTCGTATGTTCCTCAGTACTATAGTAATCGATCAGTCCTCTAATTTACTCTTTAGACCTCCAGCTGATTTCCCTCTTGCCTTTTTACCATTGTTCAAACTTCCATCTTTCCGCGCCTCTCTTACTATTTCTTTTTTTACCATTCCTCCCTTTAGGTCGAAAGGATATCATCTCCTTAGCTTCATTTTATTTCTGCTGCAAAGCACAGGTGAGGAATAAGCCCTCAAATTTATATGTAATGCTTCTCACTAGACGTCACAGTTGGACTGGACTTTTGTTAATTTATGGAGAATTATATAAAATTCTCAGTAGAAGAGTGTTTTGTGTCAAGTGTTTTTTCTGCCCTCAGTTCCTCTGCCTCACTTTGTTTTTGTTTTATTTGTGCCTCTGTCTACTTCTTCCTGTGTTTCTCTTTTACAAACATTTCATCAAGTACATAAGGTAAGCCTTGCCTTCAGCCCTGAGTATGAACAAGAAAACAATATCCATTGTTTCCCTTAATGTGCTTTGAAAAATGTCTGTGGATGCAGGCCAGCTAGTATGCCTTTTTCATGTTCAACCCTGGACGGAATGAAATGAACTACAAAACAATAAAAGGTGCGCATATGCAGCTAGTGAATATTAGACTCAGTAATATGATTAGTCAGACATTTAAAACATTTCTAATTTAAGGGCATAAGTAGATTGTTGGAACTGTTTAGTTTATTATGCAATTCACAGTCTCAGAATGTATTTAATTGTTTATCTAGCTATTTCATAGACTATATATATATATATATATATATATATATATATATATATATATATATATGAAAATTAGTTTATACAACCGCAAGATCACTATATACATTTTATTTTGGTGGGGGGACTGACGCTGCAAAATTATTTCCATTTTATAATTCATGCCTCTAAAGTAACATTAATAAATCCCACATCTGCTCTGTGTTCTAAAGTGGTCACTTATTACTTTGAATCATCCTGTTTGGGTAAAATTATACATCTAAATGAATGGAAATAATTTAGGAAAGCAAAGTGCACAACCATTTCATATTAATTATCAAAGATCCCATGCAACTGTAGCCTATGCAACGTGAATCGCTCTTTGATGTCATTCCACAACCAAGTTAAAAATATTTTGAGGGTTAACCATTAAAGAAGTGCATGCAAGGAATTCATTCACATGCTTCCATTTAACAGAAAAATCAGGAGAAAATATTATGGAATTGTAGAGCATTGTTATATAATTGACACTTTTCTGCCATTTATGAAATCTTAGAAAATCTTAGAAAAATAATTTCAAAAACATGTTGGTTTGTCTTTTCATGGCATTTAATTAATTTCATGAAGCACGCAGAGATTTATTTAACAGATATCTAATACTTGATGGTGATGTCTCTTTATGGCCAGCATAATTTCTAAAATGTGTCTGACATCCCTTAGTAACACTTTTATCTTATGCGAGCCATTTTTTTAAGTACTGTTCACAGTGCTTTCCTAGTTGAGAGGAATTATTTACATAAAACAACATTTTACAAAATATTACTGTCATCACTCTTGCAAGTAGGCATTACTAACCACAGATATAGATACGTGACAAAAAAAAATATAACTACGGATTACTAAAATCAAATCAGAAATTAATTCATAAACACTTCTCTAAGTGTATTTCTTTTGTTTTTACAGCACAGTTTTGCTCTTTTCTCACACAGGTTACTGGTATGAACTAAAGGCAAAGATCACACTATATCTCTTGTCTCTGCATTGTCTTTTTTTACTATATAATCATAGACCACAGACACATATTACAATCTAAACATGCTAACATAATGAATGGATTGTTTATAAAGACAGCAAGCTGCAAATGAGTGCTATATAAAGTTGGCATGTCAGAATGGTAAGCAGAAACATTGCAGCATCCCATTATTAAATCAAGTCAGCTTCACCTTATTACTGCTTTGGGATTGCTACTGCAATATTTAAATATTTATTTTGATTGCCAAGACAGCAAGTGTTGTTGCATCATAAAGTTTTAAATTTCTACATTAATTGTACTGAAATTACACCTGACAGTGCAATGCTTTACCTATACAGCATGTCTGTGTAGGATAAAGCAGGATTTATGCCTGAAGTAGCTCAGCAATGCCAGCCATAAATATATATATATATATGTGTGTGTGTGTGTGTGTGTGTGTGTGTGTGTGTGTGTATATATATATATATATATATATATATATATATATACACACACACACACACACACACACACACACACACACACACACACACACACACACACACACAGGTAAACAATGCTGATTTTTTTTCTGTTACACTAAATACTGCGGTAGTGGTGCTGCAGTAACATTGTCGCCTCACAGTAAGACGTCCTGTTCAAGTCCTAGTTAGAGCGTCTTCTGTGTGGAGACATGCGTGAATGGGCGTGCCTTCGTTGAAGGTTGTGCATCAGGGCTGGCAACTCGGCACGTAAAAATCCACTGCCAAACATTAGCGGACCGGAGTTCCGCTGTGGCGACCCCTAACCGGGAAAAGCCGAAAGACACAACAACACTAAATTATCTTTGTTGTAAAACTATGTATTTTTTACTGTTTTTTTAATATTTTTTGCTGGGCAGCTACAAAAATATTTAGTTTTCATTTTGTAGAGCAATGAATGTCACAATATATGATTTTTATATTTTGAAGTCTTTTTTTTAAATAGCTGATTATGGTCAGATCTACAATCATAACCAAGTTGTTATGCATTGAGCAAAGGATTTCCTGAAAGTGAATACCAAAGGAAAAAAATAAAATCCATTATTGTATCTTTTGGGAAGTTATCTATCCCAAGGAACTATCACAATAAAAATTCAACCCCTAAGAGTTGACCCATTTGTTCAGGATTTGGGAATTTATGCTGAGAGTGGCCTAACTTTTGACCAACATGTGTCTATTGTTCTAGGAATGTCACTTTGTATTATACAGCTTCTAAACAAAGGGCCTGCATCTAGCTCTAGGGATCTCATTGTCCCCTTTACTCAGGCCTTATTAGAATTGTCAACATGACAAGATCAGCTACAGCCATATTTTAAAACCATTGAGTGGCTAGCCCTACAATGGCGCACATTCTGTGATCCCTGCTCTCCTATCTTGAGGATACTGTGCATCACAGTAAATGCCCAAAGTGGTTGGTCAATACAACTCTCCCCCATAGGGCACCATCTAGAGTTTGTGCTGTTGCCTATAGCTCCATATTTTCAGTGTGAGATGGAAACACTCAGCATGTGTTTTAGAGATGGGTGCAACCACAAAAAGAGACAGAACATGCAGACTCCAAACAGGCATTGGTCAGACATCAAGATCAAACTGTGTACATAGGAAGCAAAGATCTTAACCATTATGCCAGCTAGGACCATGTTAGGGGGTTAGTATAAGGGTACTGGTGGGGAGCAGGGGCAGATAGATGGGTTAAGTGTAGTGCTAGGGATAGGTTAAGTTAGGCAGCAGGTGGTAATAGTTAATAGTGTGGGACTCAGAGGAAGTGAGGTAGATTTAGGGAGGGTTTTAGGTTTTATAATAGTGCAGTGGGGAAAGTATTATCACATTTTTAGCGTGCAAGGATCACGTCCATGACAACCTGTAGGTACAAGGGGGCAGGTAGGCCTTGGACTACATTTAGTCTGGAATCACTATTTTGTGTGGGTAGTTTATTACTATTTAGTGGTGGTTGTTTGTTGCTCCTGGATAGGTGATTTTGGGAGCCTATTAGAAAGTTTTTTTTTATCTTACCTTATTGGATAGTAGTTGCCACTGTTTACTTTATTCATGGTGGAGGTGCCTGCCAGCTTTGTTCACTGGCAGTATGCATTTTGGTAGGATAGCAGTTCTCCGGGTTGCCCATGGGCTGGTAAGCGGTGTAGTTCAGTAGTTCATTTCCCCTTGGGTGCAGTGCGGTAATTAGCCCCTCAGTGGTTGAATTCATTTTGCCTTGTAGAGACAGCTAATTTTCAGATTAAATGTAGTCCAGTTCATAATCCTTTGATGGTGTGGAGGCCGGAGGGTGAGTAGATGGCATCATTCCAGTCATTAGTGGAGTGTGGATGTACTGGTTCCAATGGTAAGATAGTTAGAGGAATCAATTATATGGAGAAGTGGCATATTTTGTTTTCGGCTCTTTGGTGAGTGATGGGTTGCTGGGGATGCTCTGTGCTGTCCATAGACTTGGGATCATCTGTGCTGTAAGTTTTTGGCAGAGCATGTGCAGTGCAGCCAGGAGCAGTTTATCTGTTAACAGTCATGAAGCATGCTGGTTTAATGCCAGGACACGAGTTGTACCACTCAACTATTCAGATTTCTACAGCATGTCCAGATAGTGCCTCATATTTTTAGTCCATTTAATAAAATTGTGGTTTTCTGACAAATTAGTGGCAAACCATTGATGAGTGAAGTTAGAAATCTGACAGGCATTTGATGTTCAGACATTAAAGCCTTTAGAAAATTCATGCTAATGCAAAACCTGTTATTCTATCAGCTTTCTATGTTGTAAATGCAATAATTACAAATTGTTCATATGTTTGGGCCTTTGTCCCACTTTTATTTATGCTCTGTCAGGATGTCTTGTCCTAAGACATTTAGAGGTATGATATGAGTGTGTGTCAGTGTTTTTTTTTCCCCAGTTACCGAGTTTCAGGGTAGGCAGGTATGAGTTAGGTTAGCAGCAGTTAGTTTGTATGGGTGAGGCAAAAGGGGTTTAAGAAAGATAGGGGAGAAAGGGGGGTGGAGTGGGGAGGGAGGAATGAGGGGTTCCCTGTTTCGACATCATTGGCCCCTTCTACTGAACTCAAATGCCAAACCAGTTGTTTTCGGCTCTATGTGACTGGGCATCTTCACAACCTTGGGGCTAGTTGTGTTGGGCTGGCCTTTGACCGATCACTTTTTTGGAAGTGGATCAGGGGATTTCACCATCTCTACATAGTGGTGTGCGAGGCCCGTTCATACGCCATTCACTTATGTATGGTGTCTCTCTAACTGTATGCCCAGTGCCAGGTGGTTTGGGGTAGGGGGAACAGATTGGATAGCACTGAGTTCAAATCCAGCTGTGATACTGTACAAAGATACAAGACATTTTAGAAGGTTTTCTTCTATCCAGAAGTAAAAATTTTATTGCCTGGTGAACTGCTGTGAGTGGATGCACTAGTGCATGTGTCAGGGTGGTGCTTTTCGGAGAGGAGTTTATATATATATATATATATATATATATATATATATATATATATATGTTTTTTTTAATACCTTGGTCATTATAAGGGAGGTGAGCAAACTTGTTCAGCTTCTTGGGAAACTTAAAATGCTGCCCTGTGTTTGTTTTTTCTCTCCCTCTCCCTTTCATTCTCAATCGATACATGTAAAGTCACCACTGTCTTAATGAACTTTTCTTTTGTTACAAATGGCAACCATGCAGAGTCTATGGCAATAGTGGGAGGCCATTGTGGTGCAGACTGAAGAGTTGTTCCAAGAGGTACCCAGGGCAGACTCCAGGATGGCGGACCAGGCAGTGTAAACCAGCCATAAGAAGCAATGTTCGGGGGTGAGAAGTAGGTCGGTGACTCAGGGGAAGAGGCAACAACTGTCAAGAGAGGTGGCTGCAGTTGATTCACCAGTGGCTGGAGCAACTCCAGATGGCACAACAGGTAATGATCTGGCATTGGGTGTTCAGTTAGGAAGAGCAGGATGATGATGGTGAAATATGAGACTATGGCTGTTATGGACTGGGGGATATGGGTAGGAGTAAGAGAGGCACAGGGGAGTCAGGATACAAGTGGGGAAGATGCATTTAGGACGCACACCATTGGGTCAGTTGGCAGTATGGCTTCATTTTCAGAAGTGGGTTCTGATTTTGGTATATGGCCAGGTGACTGGATAACTACCCAGACATTGGGGCAATGGCCAGGGATGTTTTTTCTGACTCCTCACACTCCATCTACAGTTAAGGAAAAGATTTGGAAAGGGGAGTATATTGATGTTTTTGAATTGATAGATGCAGAAGGTGTTCAGCAGTTGGTGGAGTTGGAGTCAGCAAACAGCAAAGGTTTGTTGGGTGCCTTAGCGGCTCTAGGGAGGAGGAGGTTAAGTAGACTGTGACCTAGGACATTAGTAGGATTTGTTTATTATAAGGTAGTTTTGTTGGAGAAGGATACGTCTTTGCCATTACCACTATTGGGTTACTTTCTTACTATACGGGATGATCAGTGTCTGAGGCCTAGGAATGCCTGGTTATGGTATGGCCAGAGGTTTTGGAAGCATAAAGCAGTGGATCACCATCTTCGCTGGGAGGTTCATCATCCAGATATCCATCTGGCTGTGATGATGGATAGTTTTGCAGGGAATGCTAGAGGGAGAAAGGTAAGGGGTGAAAGCAGAGGGGTTTGTTGGGCTTTTAATGCAGGAAGTTGTTCTTGGGTGGAATTAAAGTTTTCCTATGTTTATTCAAAGTGTTGGGGGGAATCATTCAGCAGTTCAATATGGGTGGCGGGAGGTTCATCCAATAACTTCCAGCTCATTTTCAGACTAGGGAAGTTTTCACCATCCCAAGGGTTTCAGAACAGTAGAGGTAGAGGCAATTTGCAAGGGTTATGGGGTGGGGTGTCCTTAGGAGGGGGGCTAGAGGAAGGGCTGGTGTCACATTCACAAATTAAGGTGGAGGTATTGAAAAGTATGCTCCAACAATTTTTGGATACTTCTCTTAAAGAAGAAATAATTGAAGGTTTTTCAAAGGGTTTTCTATTAAATCAAAAGCAGTGAGGGATTGGGTGGTTTGTAAGAATTTGTGGTCCATAAGGGGTAAGAAGGATATTCTGCTGCATTTGGTAGAGAAAGAGCTACAGGTGGGTAACTTGTTAGCGCCCTTTGACAGCCCTGCCTTTCAGAGTTTTAAAGTCTCTCCACTAGGCTTGGTCCCAAAGAAAGTGGATGGTGAATTGAGGTTGATTCAACCATTTGTCATATTCGGCATGGAGTTTGGTGAATGATTTCATTCTGGTTGATGATGCTAAAGTCAGCTATGCAACTTTGGATGATGCTGTGAAGCTTGCACAGGGATTTACAGATCAGTGGTTAATGAAGGTGAATATAGAATCTGCTTTTCGCTCATGGCCAGTGAGAAAGGAGGAGTGGCCGTTACTGGGCAAGGTAGTAGGGAGCAAATTTTATTTTGATAAGGCTATGCCAGTGGGTTCTTCTGTAGCTTGTGCTACTTTTGAGAAATTCAGCATGGTCCTTCATTGGATATGGCAGCAGAAAGTGAGCACACAGATGGCTGTACATTATTTAGACATTTTTCTGTTAGTAGGAAGGGATTTGAGGGAGCATATGAAGGTTTGCAGGAATTCTTAGGGATGTGTGATGAGTTAGGGATTCTATTGGCCAGGCATAAGCTGAAGGCCCAGCCAAAGCTTTGGATTTTTTTGGGACTGTGAGTGGACGCAGGATGTGGGCTGTTTTGTTTGCCTATGGATAAGATAGACAAATTGAAAAAGCAGATTGGGGCAGTGGTCAGTAAGGTTAAGGAGTGCATTTGGATGGTCATGGAACTTTTAGGGCTTCTAAATTTTGCATGTCAGGCTGTTCATTCAGGGTTTACATGTTGCAGGTCAGTGGCCTTTTTATTGAAAGGCGTGAAAAGTAAGCACCATTGGGTTAGGATCAGTAAGTTGGTACAGGCTGATTTGGCTCTGTGGTTATCTTTTTGGAGCAGTTTAATGCAGTTTCCTTTTGGCAAGCAGATTGGGTTGGGCAGGAGGAACTACAGCTGTCAGGAGGAACTACAGCTGTTCACTGATGCAGTGGGAAGTATTGGGATGGGGGCATTTTCTGGTGGTGAACAGTTTGCTGCTCAATGGTCTCTGGATTGGAAGGAGGAGTGAAGAAGGGATGTGGAGTTTTTGGAGTTCATGCCAATTTAGGTAGCATCAGTATTCTGGCAAGAGAATTTGAGGGGAAGAAGGTAATTTTTCATTCAGATAGCATGGCAGTTGTATGGGTTTTGCAGATGAAGACCACTAGATATACAATGCTGTTGTTAATTTAACATATGTTAGTCTTGCAGAGTCTGATGCATGTTGCTGGGGTGTGGAATGTGATTGCTGACAGTTTGCCTCAAGTTTAATTTTGGAGATTTTGAAGTTTGGCTCTGGAAGCAGAGGACAGGTGGCTTTGCCAGAGGAAGTGCAGCATCTTGGGCTGATATAAGCAGGAGACTACTGCACCAATTATGGGAGGCATCTGCCAGGAGGGCATATGATAGAGCACTTTATGATTTTGATAAATTTGTTTTGCAGTTACATGTGGAAGAAGGGGTTTGGTCAGAGGAGTTGCTGCTTCACTACTTGGCTCGACTTTGGGGGCAAGATAAGGCAGTTCAAACAGTTAAAGTGGATTTGGCGGCTATTAGTATCACCATCACTATCCTAGTAAGGAAACCAATGCTCTTTCCCTTCCACTTTTCTTGAACCATGCTAATATAACATCTTCATCCAACTATCTTCTTGCAAAGTATCACAGAATACTACATATTAAATACAACACAATTAATCTCAGGAAAAATCCACTTCTATACAACAAATTCCCTAACCCAAGCTATATAAAATTAATACTCTCAATAAAAGCTGGAGATATCCACCCTAACCCAGGCCCTACAACATCTCCTAGTACTCTCCTTAACCAAAAACCCTACTTTAACAATTATCTTACTAAAACATCCAACTCTCTACAAGTAGCCCATCTCAATATATGTAGCATAAACAATAAAATTCCTCAACTCCAAGGTCTAGTAGAATTATATTCCTTTGATATCCTCTGCCTAACAGAAACATGGTTAAAACCTGCTACCAAAGATAAAAAAATCATCCCACCTGGATATAACATACTAAGACTCAACCGAGTAGCCAAGAAAGGAGGAGGGGTAGCTATTCTATTTAAATCAGGCTTACAATTAACCGCATACAACTGTAAAATACCTCTCGATTCCAATGCTGAAATCGTCATCTCCAAACTTCCTATTAACAATGCCAAATCCATCTATATCATCTGCATGCATCTTCCTCCTGGTAATAACATTGCCACCATGGAAAATACTCTTTGCTGGCTATCCCAACACTTGCCTCAAGAAACCATAATCCATTTCTACACTATAATCCTAGGAGACATAAACATTGACTGGAACTGCTATTGTAGCAGCCTCCCTACAACCCATATTAACCTATATGGGTTTTCTCAAACTATTACATCCCCCACCAGGATCAATAAAGCTAACCAGAAAGGAAGAATATTAGACTGGATTCTCATTAACCATCAGAATCAAAATTATGATTCAGGAACTCTCCCTGATGATGTAAGTGACCACTTACTTATCTATATAATATAAGGCACAAAACCCATACTCCCAATCCAACATCTGTCAAAAATATTAGATCCAAAAAGAACTTTCACCCTGAGCTATTTGAACTAGAACTAAGAGCCTGCAATTGGTCTCCATTAAAACACCTCCCTTTAGAAGAAGCCATCAATTACTTTAACTCTAACTTCCTCACCATTCTCAACCAACATGCTCCAACTAGATTCATTAGATTTAAAACCAAGTCTGCCCCATGGCTTTCAAAAGTAACCAAACAGAAAATGCACCTTAGAAATAAACATTGGGCCGAATGGAGAATGACTAAAAACCCCATTGACCAACAAACCTTTAGACAGTTAAGAAATGACACTAAGAAAGCTAGACTCTCTGATAAAAGAAATTACTACCAACAATTCCAACAAACTAATCAAAATAACCCTCAAAAATTCTGGACTAGCATTAATCAATTACTCCACCCAGGTCATTCCTCCACACCTAACCCTCAAAATACTGACCATACTAATCCCATGAACATGGCCAATACAATTAATACCTTCTTTACTAATACTATCCAAACACTAGCTAGTCAGTTATCAACAAATAGCTTTACTCTGCCTTCCTATAACTCTACCTCACCCCCTCCTTTTCACTTGACACCTGTACCAACTACATATATTCTAACCCTTATACAAAAACTAAAACTATGCTCTCCCTCAGCAGATCAACTACCTGCTGATTTCCTACGGCTATCAGCCAAAGCTATAGCTTATCCTATTTCCATTCTGATCAATAGAACTATTACTGAAGGTCACATGCCTAGCTTATGGAAAGTCTCTCACATTATCCCCCTCCATAAAAGTGGGAACTCCTATGAGCTCTCCAACTACCGCCCTATTGCCCTTCTTTCACCCTTGGCAAAGATCATGGAGAAATGTATCCATAGGCAATTACCTGACCACTTAATTCAAAATAACTTACTTTTCAACTCTCAACATGGCTTCAGACCTTCACATAGCACCACCACTGCCCTTCTTTCCTTTACAGATTGCATATACAAAAAACGTAACCTTAATAACCTTTCTTCAGCACTATTCATTGACCTGTCCAAAGCTTTTGACATGGTCAATCATCAGATTCTTATTAACATACTCAAATCCCTATCTTTAGATGCACCTACCATAAAATGGTTCCAGTCCTACCTAGACAAAAGACAACAGGCAGTAATTTGGCATAAGACTCTTTCTAGCCTACAACCAGTTACCCTAGGTGTCCCTCAAGGGTCCATACTAAGACCTCTCCTCTTCTCAGTATTTATTAACGACCTTCATCTAGCCATCCCGCAAGCCACATGCATACAATATGCTGATGACTCCACACTAATATGCTCAGCCAAATCCATATATGAACTCCTTTTTCTTACCCAGAAGACATTTAACACAGTTGAACAATGGTTTACACAGCGTTGCCTTCTTTTGAACCCCCAAAAAACTAAACTCCTCCTCTTTAATCCGACTCACAAATCCTCTCTACTTGATTTTTCAGTTGCATCTACCAATGGTATCACTATATCACCCGAGCCAACCACCAAACTATTGGGTATCACCATAGATAACAATCTGAAAGTACAGTTGTGTACACCTACCATAAATGTAGATGTTCGAGTGTCTTCACTGTTGCAGTCATGGCTGTAGGGTTCTCCCCTGCTGGCAGGCAGCCCCAGGCCGGCCAGAATCCCAAAGTCTGGGTCCGGCGTTGGCTGTTCAACCACGCTCCCTGATGTCAGAGCGCCAGGAGTACAAAGCTGACCCATCTTCTCCAGTTTTTCTTGCCCCAGATGTCAGGAGTCCCAAAATGAAAAAGGTCCCACAACCTTTGCAAATACACCTCAGAAGAATGGTGATAAAAAGGAAATACACAAGAGGGGACAGGAGGGAGGGAAACCCAGACTGCAACAGTGAAGACACTCGAACATCTACATTTATGGTAGGTGTACACAACTGTACTATGTTCATCGTGTTTCACTGTTGCAGTCATGACTGTAGGGTAGAATCCCAAAGCTGAAAGAAAGGGAGGTGGTCATAAAGAGGAAGGGGTGGCTAAAAGGCCCTGCAAGACTGCAGAGGCAAAGCCTGCCCTAGACTTAGAGTAGAGAGGTAGATTCTAGTGCTTAGAAAAAGTATGCACTGAACTCCAAGTTGCAGCTTCCAAAATGTCCTTGGTAGGAACTCCCCTGAGGAAGGCCGCAGAAGTGGCAGCAGCTCTGGTGGAATGAGTTCGTATACTCCCTGGGATTTGCTTTCCATGGTGAGAATAACAAAATCTGATTCCATGAGCAATCCATTTAGAAATGGTCTGTTTTGAAATGGCTTTACCTTGGGAACTTGAAGCATAAGAAACAAACAATTGTTCTGATATTCTGAAGTCCTTGGTTCTGTTCAGGTAAAAACAAAGTTGTCTGTGTACATCCAAGGAATGTAAGATCCTTTCCCCTTTATTTTGAGGAGTGGGGAAAAAGGTTGGCAAGTGGATATTTTGATTTAAAGCCACTTTGGAAATCATCTTAGGCATGAAGGTAGGATTAGTCCTCAAAGATACCCTGTCTTGATGAAAAATAATATAAGGTTCCACAGCCATAAGAGCTTGTAACTCTAAAACTCTCCTGGCAGAGGTTAGGGCTAACAGGATAGCTGTCTTCCAAGATAAAAACTTGATGTCAGAAGAGGCAGCAGGCTCAAAAGGAGTCAAGGTTAGTTATTCCAAAACATAGTTGAGATCCCAAGCAGGAATGGGAGGAGATCTAGGAGGTCTTAAGTTCTTAGCTCCTCTGAGAAACTGTCTCATGAGCTGGTGGGAAAAGATGGGAGGGTCTGTATTATAATGAGCAGAAATAGCAGAGGCATGTTTCTTAATGGAAGAGAAATAGAGACCCTTATGTAAGAGATCTGTCAAGTAAAGTAAAATTAAAGTAATATTAGGAAGAAGAGGATCAGAATCCTGAGCCTGCATCCAGGAACAAAATCTTTTCCATTTTCCTGCATAAGATTTTCTAGTGCTAGGACGTCTGGCTTCTAAAATGACATCCATAACCTGCTTGGGCAGTAAAGAAGAAATCAAAGGCACTGGAATAACCAGGCCGCCAGGCTGAGAGTTCTGACATGAGAGTGTAGAACCTGACCCTGATGTTGGGACAGAAGGTTCGGAGACTGAGGTAAAACCCAAGGGGCTCCAGGCATAGGTTTTTAGAGTTGATACTAAAACTGCCGCTGCCTCACGCTAATTTGGAGCCAGCAAGATTATCATCTTGAGCTTGTCCTGTTTTATCTTCAATAAAACCCGTGGAAGAAGAGGAAGAGGTGGAAAGGCATATCCCGAGAGGTTCCTCCAACTGAATGACAGGGTGTCCACTTTCCAAGCTTCTCTGTGGAAAGTCCTGGTGCAAAAATTCTGTAGTTGATGATTGAGATGGGATGCAAAGAGGTCTATGTGAGGACATCCCCAGACTGCTGTTATCATCCTGAATATTTTGGTGTCCAGCATCCACGGATCAAGGTTTCTGCTCAGACTGTCTGCCAGGAAGTTTTGTTTCAGAAACTGAGCTTGAAGATCCAGATTGCAAGCTAGAGCTGTGTTCCATAGATCCATGGCTAGTCTGCAAAGGAATGAGATCCCCCTTGCTTGTTTATGTACCACATAACTGTGGTGTTGTCTGTCCGTATTAGCAGTTGTCCTGGTTGGAAAAGATTCCTGAAGGCCAATAGAGCTTTCTGAACGGCTAACATTTCCTTTAAATTGATATGCAGGTGCTTCTGATCCTTTGTCCAAAGGCCCTGCAAACAATTGCCCTGAAAATAAGCTCCCCAAGCATAATCCGAGGCATCCGTGGTTAGAATCTGAGTGGCAGGAGGCAGACGGAAGGGCTTCCCTTTGTTTAGAGCACATGCCCTGGACCACCAAAGAAATTCCTTTTGAAGGCAAGGAAGGATGGAGATCAGTATGTCTAAACTGTGGCAATGCTGAGACCATACACTTTTTAGGTACCACTGTATTTTCCTCATGTGTAGTCTTGCATATGGTATGAGAAGGATGCAGGAGGCCATGTAACCCAAAGCCTGCAGGAATTTCCTTGCAGATAGTTGAGTTAGAGTTGCCAAGGTTTTGAAAGTTGAAGCCAGCTGTAATTGTTTTTCGGATGTCAGAAATGCCATCTGGGTTGTGGTGTTTAGAAGTGCACCCAGAAAAGTTATCTGCTGTGATGGTGTCAAATTTGACTTTTTTATGTTTACATAGTATCCCAGGAACTTGAGGAGGTTCTGTACAAATTCTAGATGCTG
Organism: Protopterus annectens; assembly: GCF_019279795.1. Lineage (NCBI taxonomy): Eukaryota > Metazoa > Chordata > Ceratodontiformes > Protopteridae > Protopterus > Protopterus annectens. Next base: position 747,500,025 of record NC_056727.1, read on the forward strand.
GAGTATGACATCCTTGCTGTCTGCCTGAATTAGACAATCGTCCAGATAAGGGTAAATTTGAATTCCCTTGAGTCTGCAGTAAGCTACTACTGGAGCCAGGCATTTGGTGAAGACCCTGGGCACAGCAGACAATCCAAAGGGCAGTGCAGAGAATTGAAAGTGCCTCGATCCGCCCTTGAACCTGAGGTATTTTCTGCGATCCTGCCTGATGGGAATGTGTAAATATGCCTCCTTTAAATCCAAAGTTACCATCCATGCGTGTTTGGACAGCACTGGAAGTAGCTGCTGTAGAGTAAGCAACTTGAATTTTGGAATCTCTAGAAAGGTGTTCAAGACCGACAGATCCAGAATGGGTCTCCATGAGTTTTGCTTCCTTGGGACTAGAAAAAGCCTTGAGTAAAAACCTTTTCCCATCTCTGAAAGAGGAACCAGTTCTATGGCATTCATAGCCAAAAGAGCTTCCACCTGGTTTAAGGCCTCCGTCCATTGATGTTTTGGAAGGTCTGGCCATCCGCTTGACCTTGGCAAGGTATGAAAATGGAATTTGTAACCTCTTAAAACCACATCCAAAACCCATTTGTCTTGGGTTATGAGTCCAATTTTGATAAAAAAGAGTTTTCCTCCGAGAGGGGCTTCCAGGCAAGAAGTTCCTGTAGCCCAACAGAGGGAGTCATTGAGTTTTTTTCCTTTGAGATTGTGAACTGTCCTCTCCTCCCCTAGGGGTGGAAGCAGTCCACTGTCTTGGTCTATAAGCAGCTTGTGTTTGAGGCCTCCCTCTGCTATATCTACCCCTCTGAGGCCTGTCTGAAGTGGGAAAGGACCAATTTTTGAAGGCCAATTCCTGCTAAATCTAGGTGGCTGTACTTGTAAGAAATCTTTAACTGTCTGCATGGATTTTGCCTTATCCTCCATCTTTTTAATCACCTCTTCAGCTTTTGATCCAAACAAAACATTATGCTGAACAGGAGCATCCAATAATTTAGCCTTTACTTATTCAGGTAAATTTTGTTCCTTTAGCCATGCATGCCTTCTAATGACTGTGCCAGAGGCGCAGCCCCTACAAGAAGCCTCCAAGGCATCAAATCCACAGTGTAAACCATGCTTCCCAAACCTGTTCAGTGCATGCAAATAAGTCATGTATTCTTATCATCTGCACAGGCAGAAATGGAAGTAAGCTTTTGTTTTAAGACAGACAAGAGAAATTGCTGATATTTAAGCATATGAAACTGACAGTTTAAAGCCCTAATGGACAAAGTAGCAGAAGTGTACACCTTTTGCCCCATCTTTCTAAGGATCGAGAATCTTTTCAGTAGGAATGGGATTTTTGGCAGAAGCGCCTTAAATCCCTTAGGACCCTGAGAAATAGTTTCAGGGTCAGCAGCAGGGTTCTTGTATAAAAACTGATGGGAATCAGGAACCCTGTAATATCTATCAGGCTTAACAGGAGCAGGAGGAAGAGAGTCAGGGTTTGTTAGCCTCTAAAAGGCATCATCCACAATATCCAAAACAGGAGGAATAGCCAGGGTCTATGTTGGGGAAGAAGAAGAAAATCCCTCAGTCTTTTCTTGGATTCTGAATACTCCTGTCCTTCCCAGTGGAAATGTTCCCTCATTTCAGGCAAAGTTTCCCAAAGAAATCCAGGGAGAAGCTAAAGGAATGGATTCTTTAGCATCAGAATCCTCATAAGGAGAAGAATATTCCTGATGAAGAAAGAAAGAACTGAGGAAACAGAAGCCTGATCAGAGGAATCATAATAAACATCCTGCCTTGGCCTTTTGTCTGGAGGGGATGTGAACTCCTAATCATAGTAAGTCCAAATCCCATCATCTTGAGTAACTGTTTCTGTAACTTGGGAGCTGGTTCAGAAGAGGCTTGTGTCGAAGTCTTTGATTTAGAAGGAGTCTTTGCCTTTGTCTTTGGCTTTGCCTTTACTAGTAGCTGAGTAGGCCTGAAAACCCCTTCAGAAGCTGGTACCTGACAGCGGCTCCGGACCCATCGAAGGAGCATTGTCCAAGGTCCTCATGAGAGTCCGCCCCGCCGGTTCTGAAATGGCCGATGACAGGGGATGCAAAGCACCTCACTGATGACGGAAGCTGGCTCCACTTGTGCGCTATCATCAGATTTGGACCTCGGAGGCCTGTCTTTATCCTTGCGACGTTTGTGAACTCCGGTAGCTGGGACCATATCCGACAACATTTTGTAGTTAAAGCGCCTACTGAAGTAATGAAAAGCAAAATCGTACCTTCGCTTAATTGTACGTTGATTGAATCTAGCACAAAACCGACAACTAGCTACGTCGTGGTCAGGGCTTAAGCAAGGAATACAGTAAGAATGAAAATCCTTATGAGGTATTTGCTTCCCATATGAAATACAATTATTAACTTTTTCTGACATCGGAGAGAAAAAAGTTTCCAATTAAAGTACTTAGCTTTGAGTGGAGAAGAAAGTCTTCGCTTCGACCAAAGTATATAGAAAAATTTGTCAGGTGTCAGCCCCGGGTACTGTGCAACTGCTATCACCGCACGGCAAGAAAGACTGGAGAAGATGGCGTTGGTTGTCAGCTTTGTACTCCTGGCGCTCTGACGTCAGGGAGCGTGGTTGAACAGCCGATGCCGGACATAGACTTTGGGATTCTGGCCGGCCTGGGGCTGCCTGCCGGCAGGGGAGAACCCTACAGCCATGACTGCAACAGTGAAACACAATGAACATCTTTGACACCCATATCAACAATACAATAAAAACTGTCAACAAAAAACTTGGCTCCCTCTATAGGATTAAACCTTACCTTTCCCATACAGCTAGAACAACCATAGCTCACACTCATCTAATCTCTACTCTCCTCTATGCCTCACCTATTTTTACTAACCTTTCAAAAAATAACCTCAGCAAACTGGAAACTTCCTACAATAACATCACTAGATTTGCAAAAGGAAACCCTTACAGAACCTACCACTACATAAATATAAAGCAGCTAGGATGGCTTGAACTACAAAACATGATTAAATTTCATCTACTAACCATTGCCCATAAAACTCTCTATAAACCATTCAGTACTCCTATTTTATCTACCCTTATCACTCCATATACCAATCCGAAATCACTGAGTTCCTCACATAAAAATCTTCTATATACCTCTAAACCTAACAACAAGGTTGGTGAATCTCTCTTCTCTAATGCTGTTGGAAAAACTTGGAATCTTCTCCCCGGTAACCTTTCCTCTCTTCCCTCTCCATCACTCTTCAAAAATAGACTGAAACTCTACCTTAGAACACACTGGTTGTGCCCCTGTACTAAAACTGACTAAGCATCTATCAGATTAAACTTAGCTCTGCTTATCCCAGACTACTTATAAGCTTCTACATATTCTATTATAGTTTTTTTCTCTTTATCTACTCTGTGTCTAGATTTATTCTCTTAAAATACACTGTGTCTAGTCTCTCTAAATACAAAGTTTTCTCTTATACAAATTTTTATTAGGAAATGTGTTCAAATGGCTAACCATAGCTGAAATGTACCATGATTCCTGTTTTACTGAAATGCAACAAAATGTAATTGAATGTGATTTGTATATGGAAATTTAGCTGTATTTGTAAATGTCTCATATTATAAATGACATTGTGTTTTTTTTTTTCTGTGTTTGTTGGAGCTTTTTCCTGGGGCCTCCACTGAAAATGGACATATATCCAGTTGGACTAGCCTGGTCAACAAATGTAAAATAAAATAAAATAGTGTCTTTGCGCAGGTGGCTGAGTTGCGTGATTTCACAAAGTCTTGAACAGTGGGGCATATGTTGAGAGGATGGGGAACAGTGTCTGGAGGAAATATGGATATTCATTGGCCATTGATGAGGCAGATTCTGAAAGATCTAGTGAAAGGTTTGACATTAATGGGGAGGAATTCAGTTGATTATGTTATTTGAGTTCCTTTCAGTGTATGGCTTTATGTTGGTGCATTTTGGGGGTCAGAGTTGTTGGGGTCATTACTCTGAAGGGATGTAATAATATGTTCAGGGGCAGTTCACATTGGGTTATGGAGATAAAATAGATCAACTGGGGAAAGGCGGATCGATAGTCTTGAGAAAAGATAGGAATGCAGGATTTTTCTGGTAGGTTGGACTACAGGACTTAGGTGGACTCAAGTGGGGGGTCCTCATGATTTGGTTTTTCATTTGAGAACTGGGAGGATGGTAATTGTGCAGGTCATAAGGGAGGCTCTTCGGTGTACGGGCTTTCCAGCCAGCAGGTTTGCAGCTCATTCTTTTCTAATTGGTAGGGCTTCAGATTTGGCAAAGGAAGGCAGATCCATTGAGGTCATTAGAATAGTGGGAGCTGGTCTTGTAATGCCTGTTTATTTTACATTAGATAATGGATTCAATTGCACTAGTTTATTTTTTGTTTTGTGTGCGTCTTTCAGGAAAACAGATTGTCATCTTGGGACATTCCTATATCCACTGGGCAGAGAAAAGGGCAGCAGTTAGGATGGATGGGAAAAAAAATGTGGGACTGTCTCAATTAGGCTGGTCAGTTAGTTGACATGGGGTTCGAGGTCTTAGGTGGTATCAGCTTATGCGTGAAGTTGAAGTGGTAAAGTTGCGGTTAGGTTTTCCTCAATATTGGTGATATACCAAGGTGGAAATGACTTAGGAATAATTCCTAAGCAGCAGCTGGTAGATAGGATAAAAGAGGATTTGAGTATATTGCAAGCACTATACCCAGACATGTGTATAGTATGGTTGGAGTTAGTGCCGCGCTTGAGTTGGAGGAATAATGTTAGTTTGCAGTCTTTGGAGTGGACACACAGGTCAGTATATCATAGGATGGCTCTACAGTTGGAAGCTTTGAGCATGCACACAACTGAACATTGGGACTTAGATGACAGGCATTTGGTTTGATTTTAGAGCTGATGGCGTGCATTTGAGTGACATCAGCCTGGATTTATTTAATATATACTTTAGATTATTTTTGGAGGGTACAGTGAAAGTTTTTGGATAGAAGAGGGGGAACAGCCTGGGGTCAGGCTGGTTGGCGGAGAAGAGGGATGGGATTGTCCTCTTCTTTCCTCCTGTTTGTGATGGTTTGATATTACTGAGTTTTGGGATCAAGTGAGCAGCACTGGGCTGCTCGATAAGAATAAGCAAGTGGAATATGGACGCTGCTTATTCAGAGAGGGTGAGTGGGTACGCTGCCCTGATCTAAGAAGAATGTCATGTTTCAGTTATCTTGTTGCAGTTTTGGAATAAAGTTATTGGTTTCGGTTTAACTTAATAAATGTTGTCAAATGTTTTTGGTGTCTGTGTGCATTATTAAATGGAGGATGGGACAATTATAGTTGCATGAAGAACAATTTTAATCTTTTGAATATCCTGGCAGTTTTATTATTCTGCAACCTAGTATTGATATATATATATATATATATATATATATATATATATATATATATATATATATATATATAGTATATAGTGTATTTTAAATCTTTGTTCTTATTTATCTATTCATTATAACTGAATGCAGCTATTTTTCAAGTTTTTTTCCATATAATGTTTCAAACACTGTCTCAGACCAAGGGGTTTTCCAGTTATTTCTTTTACATGACTAATTTTATTTTTCCTCTGTGCAGCCACTGCATATTCTTGTTACATCTTGTATTAGTATTCTTTGGCATAATAACATAATCATGTAAAAAAGTGATTCCTTCTGCTGAGTGTGTTGGTCAGCTCTTAAAATGGTGGGAGTATCACTGCCACGAGGCTCAACATTACGAATGTATTTATTAATATAGTAATGCATTTATACATTTGTTCATTCCTTTATTAAAACTACTGATGACCTGGTGTATTTACAGAACCCTATTCAGCCATGACACACAAAAGGCAATTACATTTTCTCTGTATTTTTAAAATAAAAAAGGCGTTGACACTATTAAGAATAATTTTTCATTTATTAAACTACATGCACTCATTTTATTAAGCCAAACAATATAGTTGTGAGACTCTCTTATGTTGCTGTGTGTTCTTGGAACCCACATTTAAAGAGTTAATCTGACAACACTAACACACTTAGTGCCATTTCACATTCTCATCTAACCTTCACTTGTGTGTTAGAATCAGTTTCTTGTAGTAGTGGGCTATGAATCTGCGTAAACAATTCTTTATTCCTTAGTGGCTTTAACCTTTAACCTTTCTTACTTTCTGATTGCTTTTATGTTCCTTTCTTCTTGAGTTCCACCTTTTAGTGACACCTTGCTATGAATGTTTTCAAAATAACCGCTTAGATTTGAAGTTCTTTCCTGACTTAGGGTCAATTTTTAAACATTACTGTTATAAACATAGAAAGTTGATAGAATAACAGGTTTTGCATTAGCATGAATTTTCTGAATGGTATGAAGTCTGAAACTCAAATACATGTCATTATTTTCTGGTTTCCATCCTCAAGAAATTATCAATCATTTGCCAGAAAACTAAAATTTAGGAGAAACGGACCAAAATTTTGAGACACAAATTTGGACATTCTGTGAAAATCTGGACACTTGAGAGGTATGCTTAAGGCTTATTCTGTGCTTTCTAATCATTTCACAGCATAAAAATCATTCATAGCCCAAGCAAATAATACATCAGTTCTTATCCAGTTGTTTCCAATGATTGTAATACATTTTCCATTCACAGTTTTTAAACTTCTGTGTATGGGGACTTGAAAAGGTGACAAATTGCATCATCTCCCTTATACTGAGATGACAGAACAAATTCTAACACACTGACACTTTTTGCATGGAAAATCTATGCTGCAAAACTGACAGCATTGCATCAATGGGAATACTTTTACCAGGACTGATTAAGAGAAACTGAGACATCTTTTTTTTTTGAGTAGAATGATTATTTGAAGGTAGAAGGCCAGTGACTAGTAAATGAAAACAACAGGAGTCTTACCTGCAAGTTCAGCTTAGATGTCCCACAACGAACAAATATTTGCTTACAGGTCAGTGGGAGAAAGACTCATAATTCTGTTTTTTATAACTTCCTCCACTTTGGTATTTTTGCATCTTTAGAGCTCATTAGTCAAGTGGCAACCAAAAGCCATGAACCATTAAGGGGACTAGCATGGTTTTCTATTGAGGCAAGAGGTAAAGAGTCCTCAGTGGCAGTAACTGCAGAAAGGTGCTTGGTCATTTAAATGCTTGAAAGGGAAGTCATAGTAGCAAACAAAAGCAGCCAATGACTTTCTAAATCATTGTATTAACAATAAACATTGTTTAGACACCAGACCTTTTTAGGGAAACTACTGGAATAGCCATAAACCTCCTTGACTGATATTCTGTAACATTACTCCCCACGCAACCAAAGTATAGGTGCATGCTTCCTTTATCTAGACTGTAAAATACTGTGTCCAGTTTCCACTAGATACCTAGAAACATACATAAGAGGGCATAGCCAAAACTGGCATAAGATACTGTTAATATGTTTTCTACCTGTTGGCTTGGTCACCCATAATTTCCTTCTAGTCAATGTTTTATGACATGCAATTAATAACATTTAACATTTCAATAACTTGGAAGACAGCAGAGAGATGATTGGATGTCATTCTGTGCTGTGCCATTTGAGTTTAATTTCTTCCTTGCATTCAGCTTATCTTTCCTGAAGTAAAGATAACACATTATGTCCCTGAGAGTCACATCACTTCCCTGAGTTTACATTCCGACAAAGTTTTACTATTTTCACTGATTCAGATGCTAAGAGTGAGAAACAAAATGCGGTGCAAAGTTAGAAAATGCTGATGAAAATTGAGCCCAGTATTGGCTGCCACCACCCACATAATGTATAAAAGGAAGGGTGAATGTAACTCAGTGTACATGTTCTGGGGTATTCTAAACAAGGAGATTATGTTCAACTTTTGGAATGAAATGATGTGTATGGTGTAAGTATTCTATTTCAACTGCATCCCTGAAGATATACATGCATTTTAACAGCACTCACAGAATGCATTCACACTGGGGTAATAAAAGAAACACTTGTACTTGTGCAGTCAAGTAGCAGACAAATGCCTGTAACAATATCTTTTACTCAGAGACAAATCAATCAGACTGTGTATCAAGGGAGAAACCACTGTTAATTATCTTAAGCCCAAGGAATTCAACTACGTAACTGACAACATTTCAGTCATTAAAAAAGCAACAGCCTGTAAGATGCCAATGGCAAAATGGTTATCATGAAATCCCTCCAAACGCAAATAATTCTTTCTCTTACTGGTAAAAGTACCTTTTATTCTTTGATAATATACACAGAGAGACTAAAATTAATAAACAAAATAATCACTTTGACAGGGTTTACTTTTTCAGTATAACTCAGACTCAGATTATCATTATGCAAGGTGAATCAGACAAATCATCAAGTAAAGGGAGCTTGCCATCTAGAACCTTATGGCAAACCTGTATGAAATCAGTCATTCTGGAATTAAGAAAGACTCACCAAGTAACTACCATGCTGTTTGTAGCCACGACCATTGCTGTAGCCCATTCTAAAAATTTAACAAATACCAGAGAAGAAACTTTCAGGTCACTAATGAACCACTTCAATTTGGGACCACTAAAGCAGCACCCGTTAGACAATTCTGTAATTTACATTGTTGATACCTTCCTTAATATAGTTAGCGATGTAGCTCATAACAGAAAGAGATAGTGAAAACAGTTGCCAGTATGGCTACCATAGGATACCAAGCAGGTAACATGACTCAAATGTAAAGCATGGACTCAGATGTAAAGCATGGACTCATATAAAGCATGGTAGGTATGACAATTGAGCAGGGCTCATAACAGCCTCCAAAAATATAGATAAAGTAGCCACTGAGACAAAAGTTAAAAATACATACTATAACAGTTTGTGGTTAACATATAGGGCCAACTCCAAATGCTTCTGTAATTCAATTAACTGTCTACAAAAGCAGGCAAAAAGTCCAACCAACTCAATCCCTTCTGAGTGCAACTATAATATAACTTGCCAAGAACCTAGAATCCATGATCTCTTGCTCATCTGAATTTCTCTTGGTACTCTGCTCCATCGGTGAGCTCTCACTATTGTCCCTCACTGACATCTGATACATTCAGTGAAGCTCCTGAGGTAACATTGATCCTATCCACTAGTTCTTTACATTGTTTGTCCACTTCTCCTACCCTCTACTTTAATTGGTCCTTTCTGTACTCTCCCTGGTTTCTGACCATATCATCTTACCTAGCATTTGGATGGACAATTTCCCACAGTTTCTACAGCCAGCCTAGCTGACATGACATCCTTAAGCAATGTAGCAATTGCCTCATATACACTGACAACCCACTTCATATAGTCCACACAAATTCATTATGAGAGATGCATCTATATCAAGAAAGTACAGTTGTGTACACTTATCATAAATGTAGATGTTTGAGTGTATTCACTGTTGCAGTCATTACATTTGGGTAATCTGCTTGCAGGTTGACCTCAGTCAGCCTGATTAACAAAGTCTTGGGTCCTGCATCGGTTGCTGTCCCTTCTTCCATGAAGTCAGGTCGTCAGGGGTATAAAACATGCAGCTGACGCCATTACATTAGTTTTTCTTGCCCCAGATGTCAGGTGCCCCCCTAATTGGCAGCAATTAAACATAAAATCACAAAGGTATACCTCCAACAAAAAAGCAAATACACCAAAAAGGCTTTTAAGCATAGTAAAGGAAAGTAGAGGTATAGCCAAAAGGAGTTAGGGGGCAGGAGGGAGGGTAACTGGGACTGTAACAGTGAATACACTCGAACATCTACATTTATGGTAAGTGTACACAACTGTACTATGTTCTATGTGTTTCACTGTTGCAGTCATTACATTTTGGTAGATTCCCAAAGCTATGGTTAGGAGGAGGAGTTTAGATAGCATTAGGGCCAGCTATAAGGACCTGCGAGACTGCAGTGGCAAAGCCAGCTCAGGATTTACAGAAAATTGGAAAATTATCATGCTTGGTGAAAGTATGTACAGAACTCCAGGTAGTAGCTTCTAGGATGTCCCTGGTAGGAACACCTCTGAGAAAGGATGTAGAAGTAGATGCAACCCTGGTGGAGTGAGGTCTGATCCCCTGGGGGATAGGTTTTCCATGGTACTTATAGCAGAAATGAATGCAATGGCTTATCCATTTAGAAATGGTTTGTTTTGAAATAGCCTTCTCCTCTGCCCCTGCAGCAAATGCTACCAGCAGTTGTTCAGATTTTCTTTGAGGTTTAGTCCTGTCCAAGTAAAATCTAAGTTGTCTGTGCACATCCAAGGAATGCAGAATCCATTCCCCTTTGTTCTGTGGATTGGGAAAGAAGGTTGGCAAATGAACGGACTGATTAAGAGCCACACTGGATACCACCTTGGGCATGAAGGATGGATTGGTTCTGAGTGACACCCTGTCGGCATGAAAGATGATGAAAGGCTCCACTGCCATAAGGGCCTGTAATTCAGATACCCTTCTAGCTGAAGTAATTGCTAAAAGGAAAGCTGTTTTCCAAGAAAGAAATTTTAAGTCTGCAGTAGCAGCTGGCACGAAAGTAGGTAGAGCGAGTTTCTCCAATACAAAGTTAAGGTCCCAGGCTGGGGTTGTAGCTCTCCTGGGTGTTCTCAAATTTTTGGCCCCTCTAAGGTACTGCTTGAGCAGTGGATGAGAGAAGAGAGGAGGTTCTGTGTTATAATGAGCTGAAATGGCTGAGGCGTGGATTTTAATGGAGGAAAAAGACAGGCCCTTGTGAAGCATCTCAGTTAAGTATTGTAAAATCCGAGGTAAATTGGGTGCTACTGTGCTCATCCCTTGAGATTGGTACCAGGCACAGAATCTTTTCCATTTTTCAGCATATGATTTTCTAGTACTAGGCCTCCTTGCTTCTAAGATGACATCCATCACAGGTTTGATGAGGGATGGTAAGGAGAGTTTAAGTAATTAGTCAGGCTGCAAGGTTCAGCGTTGGAAGCTGAGGGTGCAGAATCTGGTTCTCCTGCTTGAGACAGCAGGGAAGAAGTCTGAGGCAGGTGCCATGGAGATAACCATGACACACTGCACAGGAGGGGGTACCAGTGTAGGCACAGCCAGTCTGAAGCAATCAAATTCATCCTTGATTTGTCCTATTTGACTTTTAGTAGTACTTTGGAGAGCAGAGGCAGTGGGGTAAGGCATAGACTGATAGGTTTTTCCAGCTGAAGGACAGAGCATCCACTTTCCAGGCTTGTTTGTGGGGAGTCCTTGTGCAAAATTTGTCCAATTGGTAGTTCTGGGGGAAGGCAAACAGGTCTATATCTGGGCACCTCCATTCGCTTGTCAACATGTTGAAAATCCTTGGTTCCAGTTTCCACTCATGTGGGTCCATGAAGTTTCTGTTTAGTCCGTCTGCCAGTGTATTTAATTTTCCTGGAAGGAATTGAGCTTGTAGGTGCACTTGGTAGCTCAAGGCTGTGTTCCACAATGCCATGGCTAGTCTGCAGTGGGATTAAGAATGTGTACCTCCCTGCTTGTTTATGTACCACATAACCGTGGTGTTTTCTGTCTTTACCATTAGTTGTCCTGGAAAAATGTAGTCGTTGAAGGCTGTCAGAGAATTCTGTACAGCTAAAATTTATTTTTGATTTATATGCAGGTGCATTTGACTTGGGTTCTATTTGCCCTGAATGCACTTCCCTGCCAGGTGAGCACCCCATGCATAGTCTGATGCATCTGATGTTAGGGTTTGGGTGGCAGGGGGTGGTGTGAAAGGAAATCCCTTGTTTTGGTGGCAGACTTCTGCCCACCAAAGGAACTCTAGTTGTAGGCAAGGTATGAAAGGAATCATTGTTTCTAAGCTGTGAGAATGTTGACTCCATAGGCTTTTTAGATACCACTGTAGTTTCCTCATATGCAGTCTTGAATATGGAATTAGAAGAATGCAGGAGGCCATGAACCCCAAAGCTTGCAGTATTTGTCTTGCAGATAGCAGGGTTTTTGTGGCCACTTGTTTGAAATAGGTTGTCAAATGAATTTGCTTTTCTGGGGTGAGGTAAGCCATCTGGGAAATTGTATTCAAGCTTGCTTCCAGGAATGTAATTTGTTGACAGGGTACCAGTTGTTTTTTCTTTTTGTTTATGGTGTACCCCACACAAGTTAGAACCCTTTTTACAAATGCCAGATGATTGAAAAGTATGTCCTGGCTTTCTGCCTGAATCAGACAATTGTCCAGGTATGGGTATATTTGAATACTTCTTTGCCTGCAAAATGCAATAACTGGAGCTAGGCACTTTCCCTAGGCACAGTAGATAAGCCAAAGGGCAGTGCAAAGAACTGATAGTAGTGCATGTAGCCTCCTTTGAAGCGCAGGTATCTTCTGCAAGATTCCCTGATGGGGATGTGCAGGTATGCTTCTTTTAAATCCAGTGTTGCCAACCAGGTGTCTTTGCCTAGCATAGGAAGTAATTGGTGAAGAGTCAGCATCTTGAATTTTGGAATCTCCAGAAAGGTGTTTAGAGTAGGCAGGTCCAGTATTGGACGCCATGATTTGTCTTTTCTGAGTACCAGGAAAAGTCTGGAGTAGAAACCTTGTCCCTTTTCCTCTTCTGGTACCAGATGAATAGCCCCCATGCTTAAGAAAGAAAGTACTGAGCCTCTGCCCACTGATTTTGGGGTAGTTCCGGCCACCCACTTGGCATTGGCAACATGTGGAAGTGAAATCTGTATCCCTGGGCCACTATATTTAAAACCCATTTGTCCTGGGTAACGAGTTCCCAGTTTCTGCACGAAGAGCAATCTTTTCCCCCCAAAGGGGCAGTCAGAAGATAAGTGCTTGGAAATTTTAAAAGGAAGTCATTGAGACAGTTTACCATAGGGGGGTGTCTTAGTATTCCCAGACTTGGAAGTGGAGGCCCCCCACTGCTTAGTTCTGTTAGTCCCCTGGGACTGAAACCTGGGGGTTTTGTTGTGTCTGGGTTTGGCTTGAGAAGACCTGGAAGGGGCTGGAAAGGCCAATTCTTAGAAGGCCAGTGCCTACTAAATCTAGGAGGCTGAACTTGTAAAACAAATCTTTAACAGTTTGCATAGATTTAGCTTTATCTTCCATCTTTTTAAGAACTTCTTCAGCCTTGTTGCCAAACAGGCGGTCCTGATTTAGAGGAGCATCCAACAATTTAGCCTTAACATGATCAGGCAAAGATTGTTCCTTAAGCCAAACATGCCTTCTAAGCACAGACCCAGTAACAGCAGTCCTGCAAGAGGCCTCGAAAGAATCAAAACCACATTGCAAAATATGTTTTCCAACTTGTTCAGCAGAATGCATTCAATCCTGTAAGTCTTTATTTTCCACACAGTCAGGAATCAACATAATTTTCTGTTTAAGCAGTCCAATAACATGTTGCTGATATTTTAACATATGAAATTGGCAGCTTAAAGCTCTAATTGCCAAGGTTGCTGAAGTATAAATCTTTTTACCCCATCTATCCAGTGCACTGGAGTCTCTATCTCAGAAGGGGTAGGATTTTTAGCAGTAGAAGCCTGAATGCCATTGGGCCCCTGTGAAATAGTCTCTGGATCTGCAATAGGATTTTTGAAAAGGAACTTGCGGGACTCAGGGACCCTGTAGTATCCGTCAGGTTTACTGGAAGCAGGAGGCAGGGAATCAGGGGCCAAACTAGATTCCGAGAAAACATCATCAACAATGTCTAGTACAGGAGGAATAGCTAAAGGCCTATGCTGAGGTAGGAGAAGGAAATCCCTAAGCCTCTTGTTTGAATCAGAAAATTCTTGGCTTTTCCAGTGAAAATGTTCCCTTAGAGTATGTAAGGTTTCCCCAAAAGAAAAATCCTCAGGAGGGGAAGCAGAGTGAATAGAGTCCTCCACATCAGAATCCTCATAAGTAGGTAAGGACAAATCAAGGTCATCAGAAGAGTCAGAAATAAACAGAATCCTGATCAGAAGATTCATAATCAAGCTCAACCCTAGGCCTCTTGGGGGGGGGGGGGTGACTACCCCTGATAAGTTATTAGATCTTCAGCCATTTTTATCATTTGTTTTTTAGGCATATAGGCCTGAGCATTTGGCCTGGGCATCAGTTTTTTTAAACATGGATCGAGATTTAGGCCTTAGTAATGAAGGAGGCATTGATTTAATATGCAAGTCCATAGGCCTGAATACACCCTCAGAAGCCGGTGCCTGCACAGCGGCTCCGGACCCATCCAAGGTAGAGACATCCGTGGGTTCCATAGTTGAAGTATCTCATGGCATACCGGACACCAAATGGGTCTCAGTAGAGGCCTGTGAATCAGAAGTAGTGGGTATCAGGGGCTGTGAAAGCACCTCAGTGAGTACCGGTGAACTGGCGACTGGCTTAGGAGAAGCGTCGTCGGCAGTTTTGGACCTCGGCGGCATGTCTCTGTCTTTATCTTTGCATTTTTTCAGAATCCTGGTAATCGGATGGCTAACAGATGACATTTCTGGATAATTAAACCGAGAACCAAAATATTTAGAGGCAAAAATATACCGACGATGGATAGTGCGCTGATTATATAAAGTACAAAACTGACAGCAAGGTACATCGTGATCAGGGCCTAGGCAAGGAATACAGTACGAATGAAAATCTTTATGAGGTATTTGCTTTCCACAGGTAATGCAATTATTAACTTTTACTGACATCGGTAAGGAGCAAGAAAAATTTCCCCAACGGGGTACTTAGCTTTTAGTTGAAGACTTCGGTTCTGAAACTCGAAAATGAAAATTTCAGGAGTCGGCCAACTGGCACTTGCAAACTGCTTCTGCTTTGGGCACCACACGGCAAGAAAGACTGATGTAATGGCATCGGCTGCATGTTTTATACCCCTGATGACCTGACATCATGGAAGAAGGTTCAGCAACCGACGCAGGACACAAGACTTTGTTAATTAGGCCGACTGAGGGCAACCTGCAAGCAAATTACCCAAATGTAATGACTGCAACAGTGAAACACAAAGAACATCCTATAATCCAGGCTCTGCTGTTCACCAGTCAGTTCATCTGATACTAAGCAGGTTGTCAGCATGCACACCTCACTGTCTGCACATACCAAACCAACAAAACATAAACCTACATAAGCAGAGGTCATTACAAGAAGTTTACCTAAACATCAGAGATCTCCCAAGAACAAACCCAAGCATGCTTCACATAATACATCCTCTGCAGACAAGCCCCTAAGGCATAACACAAATAAAAACATTTTAGTCATAGGCAACTCAATTGTGAGACACTCAGATGTCCCTCTCACCAGGCTGGATAAGGAAAAAGTCACAGTCAGCTGCCTGTCAGGTGCCAGAATCCGCCACATCACACATGCACTGAAGTCTACAACAGGCACTGCTATGACTCTGTCATAGTCCATGTTGGTGTGACTGACTTAAGACATACCTCACTGGACTATATGAAGAAAGACATGACTGAGCTCTCGGATTATGTGTCTCAGGCAGGTATGTCCCTAGCCTTAAGCAGCATTTTACCTTCGCCTAGAATGATACCTCAATGCAAACAAAAAATGCTTGACTTCAACAACTGGCTTAGTTTCTGGTGTCATTCAAAGGAGATCCACTATCTATAAGCCTGGGATGATATGGTCGACAGACCTCAATGCTTTGCCAGAGATAGTCTTCATCTGTCACCCCTGGGATTTCAGTTACTGGCTAAGGCTCTTACCACCCCTCATAGTGCCTTTTTTAGTCAGTGTCACAAGAACAAAATTCCAGATGTAAAAATACTCTTGAAAAACAATCTCAAGGTTATGTTGCTTAACGCTAGGAGTCTAAACCAGAAACTGCACTCACTGGAAGCAGTCCTCAACTTGGAAAATGCTGACATTTGTGCAATCATTGAGACCTGGTTTAAGGCTGTGAAGAGTGCCCCAGGTACACTGGGTTACTTTTCCTTCCACATGTTCAGACCACAAATTGAAGGCATGAGAACTAAAGGAGGTGGTGTATCAAAGTTCATTAAAGATAAATACACCTTTAGATTGGTTAAAACAGCACATTTCCCTAGAACTACTTCAGCTGGAATTGACTGTAGGTAAAACCCTTCTTCTGGTCATTGCCAGCTATCAGACACCCTCCATGAATTAGGACATCCATTCAGCCTACTTGGATCTACTTGAGTCAGTCAAGATACAACCAAACACCCTGGGGTTTTGGGTGACTTTAATTACCATCCATTGATTGGGTAATTTATACATGTTCTAACTCACTTGCCCAAAGATTCCTGGACTTCGTTAACTCTATTGCCCTGGACCACCTGGTTGACACACCCACAAGGGGCTCAAACATCCTGGATCTGGTGCTCAACAACATGGGGAACTGCTGCACCACCCCCAATGTGTGGCCATCCCAGATGAGATCTGACCACAAATAGAAGTAATTATAACACAAGACCCCACTTACCAACAACTAGACTAAAACACATCTCCAAGGACAATTACAACCTCTTACGTGACAGCAAACATAGCTTCATTGCCCCCCCACTCTCCACTGATGAAACAAATACCTATGCTGAGTTAAACACCAATGCTTTATATGAGCACCTGTACAACTGTATTGACTCTGCCATACCTGACAAAACCAAAGCAAGATTTTCAAGGAAAAACAAACCTGTCTGGTAGACAACTGCCATTAATAGGCTATACAACAGATGAAAGAAATTTCTGTTTAAGAGTAGGAAGGAATGGTCTCAAAACTGAAAACACTCCCTCCTCAACTTAAACAAGCAAATAAGACTCCTAGTGAAATCCTGCAAAGCTTATTATGAATCCAAATTAGCTTCTCTAACTAAGGATAACCACAAGGCATTCTTTAATTACATCTGTAACCTCAAAAGTAAGACTCAGATTTGCTCTGAACTCTTAGTTAAACATATTAGATGTACAGAAACAGAACCTGTGGGATACAGCAAACCTGCTGGCTGACAGGTTCAGTGGAAACTTCACTCACCTGTCCCAGCCACATATACTCCAAAGCATCCCTAACACCTCTCCCCCACCTAGTATCTCCAAGGAGCAGGTCTTAAACAGCCTCTCCACCAAAAATACAGCCTCTATGGGACCAGACAACATTCCGGGCTGTGTTCTACATAGGTTAAAACAGGAATTAGCATCACTACTGGGCTTTTCAATCGCAGCCTAAGCACTGGTTTCATCCCAGTGGAATGGGAAACAGCTACCATCATCGTTTTGAACAAAGTGAGTGCATCCACAGACTCCAGAAACTATAGACCCATTAGCCTGACTTGCCTTATCTTCAAGGCCATGGAATGAATCATCATGGACCTTATTAACAAAGATATAGGCAATCTCCAAATGTTCAACCTCACCCAGTTTGGCTTTCTCAGGGGGAGATCATGCCTGTTAAACTTGGTGGACTTCTTTGAGACTGTCATCAAAGCCCGTGACAAGGGCAAATCTGTGCATACGTCCGACCTAGACTTAGATAAGGCCTTTGAAACAATCCCCCACTCAGACATCATTGACAAACTCACCAAGCTGGGGTGAGGTATCAACCCATATTATCAGGCGGGTTGCAAACTGGCTCATTGCTAGAACTCATACAGTCAAAATAGGGGACTCCACCTCCTCCAACAGACTAGTAACCAGTGGTGTTCCACAGGGATCAGTTCTGGGACCCCTACTGTTTGGAATCTACTTCTCTGAAGTGCAGGCTAAACTAAAGGAATGTGGCTGACAAAGTTTGCTGATGACTACAAACTGGGAGTCATCATTGGAACCCCTAGTGATGTTAACATCTGTCAAGAAGGTCTTATGCAGATTAATGACTGGTGCCAAAATCATGATCTTAAATTTAACGTAAAAAAGTGCATTATCATCCCCTTCAGCAAGGATGATGTTCCTACAAAGTACCATATCAATAGCAATTCCCTAAGCACACAGGTTGACAGAAACCTTAACTTCATTCACCTTATCTCCACAGTGGTAAGAAAGGCATTTTATATTGCTCATTTCATAAGTAAGGGCACTGCCTCCAGAAAAAAAGAGGTTATAATCCCCATGTACTCTTCCCTCTTCAGGCCAATAATAGAGTACAATGCTCCCTTTGGTATGTTCCTTTTCAAACACCTACAGCAATTGGAGAGACCACAAAGGTTCCTTATAAAGAAAATTTAGGGTATTTGAGATCTGTCTTATGCAGACAGACTGAAATCATTGTCACTTTACTCTGTGTTGTACAGACGTCTCACAGCTGAGCTGTGTCTTGCATATAGAGTATTCTTTGACCCAACTTTAATGGAAATACTGCAAATTCACAAGTCAAATGGCACACGGGTCACTCGCTCAAAGGACTTTAACCTGGTATGTGACATCAACAGAACTTGCTGGAGAGAGAGATGTGTCTCACAGAGGTTGCCCCACCTTTGGAACAACTTCCTATTCATGTTAAACAAAGCCCCTCGTTGGCCCTATTTAAGCGTAATTTGGATGATTGGATGAGTAACTAGGAATTCACCCCAGGGATTCCACCTGTGTCCCTCTTGGACAGAGGCGATCACTACTGATTTTAGTGTCTGCCTGAACTAAACAACCTTGGGAACATGGGTTGAACTTAGCTAGGCATGTAAAGGCCCTGGGACCATTAAGCCTAATAGCATCCTATGATCTTATGATAAAGTCATGTGATACTATTAAATTATGCAACTTCTGTAATAAAGCAATAGGGGTGTGCTTCAAAACACTGAAGTACACAAACATTAAAAGGCTAACGATCAATCCCAAAAGACTGAAAAAAACAAAACAATGAGATAGCAAAACACTAAGAGGGGGCAAGCCCCCCTACACACCCCTGCTAATCATATATGCCAACTCCTAGATCGCTCTACAGTGGGGAAAGGGCAAATTCCCAAATCCCCACTGTGCACAATCTTGCATAGACTTAATAGCAGCAGAAGCGATCAAATTACTTTCAGTCACTTCTGCTGGAGTTAAGCACATTCGAGATTATGAATGTTCAGTTATATAGAATGCTGTCAATAACAGGTATCTTCTAGTTTAGCATGCCCTATAAGCTCTCAAGCTTATAGCTTTCTTATCATTCCTGTTCCAATTAGCGCTCCTAGAAATCTACTACAGAAACTGAAATCCAGACCAGAAAGTCTTGCATCATGTTGTCTCTGGAAAACAGATATTGCCATGGTATGCACTGCATACATGGCAGTCATCTGCTGTATTCTAAGTCTTTATGTTCTCATGCTGTAAAAACAATCTTATATCATCCCTCTCTATAATGAAGCATCTCCCTTTTACTCAATTTACATATCTATAGCCACCCTCCTCCAATTTTTTCAACAAAAAACAAGTATCTAACATGAAATTCTCACCCAATATCTTTACCAATACACTATTTTCACTGCTTCTACATGGGTATTGACCTGGACAGAATACATAATGTCATTGCTATCTTTCATAATTATAGTGAAAATAAGCATACCCAGAATGAAGTCACATAATCCTTATTTTACATCTGTCATGTCTAATTCTGTATCTAGTCAGCTACTTTTAAACAGCCTAGTGGACTTCAGAATGAGCAGCAGTACAATAAACTCATTGCATAGCTATCTTTGTCAGTGTGACCACTGGCAGAAACGTGTTCTGCCAACCTTAGAATCACTGTCAGTGTGCCACAAGATTCCATCCTTAGACCATTTTACTCAATATCTTCATCGGTCAGGTGCATATTGCCTCCAGACATGTACTGTAACTCAGTATGTTGACAAATTTACAATATGTCTTGCTTGTGATGTGTTACTAAAGAATACACACTTTCAAAGAAACAGGAAAACTGTCTAATAAAATTACATGTACTCTCAAATGCTAGAAAAAATGAATGGTATTTGCTCCTCTCTCTTCTCAGGCTATTTTGAACAACCTCATAATTACCTCTTTAAACAAAACTATCAGAGCACCTGCATTCTGCACTAAACTGCTAGGGGTGGTGATAGAACAAACATTGAAATTCAATCACCGTGAAAACTATGTCATGCAGAAAATAAAACAAAAGCCAACCAAAACTCTTTTACAAATCTAAAGTGTATAATTATGACTATGCTTGGATAACCATTGCTTGTACCTAGTAGTATCTATCATCTATCTTACTGTAGGCATCTTCTGCTCTAACCCACCTTCAGTCAAATCATATGACCACATTAAACTAACCCTATAATAATTCGCTAAGTTTGCTATTGCTCTATCAACTAATTAGGCAGTCTAGAACTACAAAATGTGCAAATATATTCACATCTCAAAATAACACACCAGATATTATATAAACATCAAGAATGTCCCAACAATAGTAACCTTCTATACTGACAAGTCCAACAGCAGAACTAATATCTGAACATCAGAATGGATTCTACCACAGAGATCTGGCGCACACCATGTAACTGCACCTCACTCTGTGTATCTGGCAGACACCACGTGACTGCACCTTACTCTGTCTGTGTATCTGGCAGACACCACGTGACTGCACCTTACTCTGTCTGTGTATATGGCAGATGCTATGTAACTGCAACTTAATCTATGTATCTAAAGTTTTGTCTCAGCTTAGACAAACACACGTAAACTGTTAAGCAAATCCAAAACCAATTAAAATGCTCTTATATTTCAAACCTATCTGAAAACAGTAGCAGATTAGGTGCACCCTGACAGTTTTCAAACCACTGGCAAACCTACTTTTTTTGTAATTATGCATAACTGCACAAGTTCTTTGAGATTCACATTTCTAATTGTTTTGCATGTATGTTTACTCATCAGATCTTTTAAGTTATAGCTATTGTTCAATAAACCAAATATGTGTGTATTTGTTTTAATTCAGAATAGACTTGAAAATTGTCCCAGCAAGAAGTAAACACTTCCCACCCAACCAATGATAACACGGTTCTCTCTTTTAGAACATTTGAACTATAAAAGCTCACTCAAACTGTTGTGATTATAATTTACCAATGTGCATAGCCATCAGTTCTATCCACTTGACTGACAAGACCTCAATTGTCTGATTGTGATAAAAAATAACCACAGTAAAAGTTCAAACATACTACAGACAAAAAAATAGATAATAATAATAGTAATAATAATAATAATAATACTAATAATAATAAATAAACATTAGTCTTGTAAACCAGGACTGACTGCTTAACTTGATCATAAAAGCAGGGTTAGCAATTCTCATCCACAGACAGCCATTTTACCCAGCAACTATAGCCTCATTATTGACCTTGTATACTTCATAAATTTGATTGTGGTAAAATAAAAAAATAGAAACGATGGCCACAATAATGTATTTCAAACTTGTTTCACACAAACACAGTAGCCCGATTACATTACACAAATGCATACTACTCCTGCTAAGCCAGTCTATTTATAGCAAGTACTGTACACCTCATGTGTCTAATAAGTAATATGTCTCACCCTGTTAGTGCACAAGTCAGGGGAAAAAACAAAAATAATGAACATGGAGGCAAAACCAGGACATCTTTTAAATACTGCTCTTATATACTTACAATTACAAGAATTGGAAGCTTGTTCCAGACTGCCACTTCTCTGGAACAAGCTTCCAATGCACATGAAACTGAGTAGCCCTATGACCCTCTTCAAATGCCACCTAGATCAATGGATGGGTGGCTGCAAATTCACTCCTGGGCTGGTGCCCATGCCCCTCCTGGACAGAGGAAGTTGGTATTAACGACCATAGACCCTTACCACTGCAAATATCACTCACCTAATCACTATCAATTGGGGCAACTCCGGATAAATATAGGTAGGTTTGTAAGGGATCTTGAGCTATTGGCCTAGTAACCTTCTATGAACCAATGAACTTATGAATCTATGAACAAAAGTTGCTAGAATCATGTTTCTTGCAATTACATGCTTTTTCATGAGGGATATAAAGTCTGAAAAACAAATGCCCATCATTATTTAGTGACTGCAGCACTCAACAACTGGCCAGAAAACTACAGTGAGGATTCATAAACACCTAAACTTTGTGCTAACTCCGTATGTGCACCAAACAACAGTAAGCATGCTAATCTGTATTCATTAAACAGGTCTTCACATCATGCCCTGATGCAAAACAAGGGTTAGTGGCATAATATGACAATAAAGGCATTAAAGGGTACAATACTTGCTAATGAAGCAAATCAACATCACAGAGTGATTCAGGAACATATAAATCCCAGAAATACATAAATCCCAGAAATACATGTCACACGTATGTTTAGCCTCAAGTCCAACACTCTTTGGGATACAGCCATGAAACCACTTAAAAATGTTAGAGGTTACTGCTACAATATTAACCTGAATGTGCAACAGACTAATAGAAGATGCTGCTGCTGCCAGATCTTGGCCTAGAAGGAGAAGTGTGTTCAGGCTGCATCTGGCATATCATGGACTTTACAGTACTGAAATATTAGAGAGCTACAGGGTGGCCACCGGTAACTTACTGGCAATAGTTAATCTCTGCCACCTTCTCCTGAGGCCCTGGGAGAATCATGGAGAACCCATTCCAGTGACAACCAAGGTATGAGTAGTGTTATGTATACCAGCTACAGGCACTTTTACATAATAAAGGATTGAATTAGGGATGTCAGTGGCCTCAGCCTGAAGAATATTACATCAATTTCTAAATGCAATGATGTAACCTGTAAGGCAGCATGTCAGGTTTCACTGTACCTAGAGGAGAGATCTATACCATGGAACACTTCTATGCCACAGCACATTGCCTTTAGGTTCTGAGGCTATAGACTTCACACACACTGAAATAAAAACCCCTCCTGGAGAATACGGAAGGAGGTTTATTAACAGAAAAGGTATCACTCTATTAACTGTCAGGTGGTTTGCAATGCCCATGGAATCATCTACAATGTGGGTGCAGGTAACCCTGGCAGTTTTCATGACTCATACATATGGCAGACATGTTGTGTGTGTGTGTGTGTGTGTGTGTGTGTGTGTGTGTGTGTATATATATATATATATATATATATATATATATATATATATATATATGTGGTTTTCTAGGGATGACATAAGGACATTTAGTGGGGGATGCATGTTATGCACTGGAATCTTGGCTCATGACACCTATGAGACGTCCACACAACCTCACTGAGTAAGGTTACAATGATGCACATGCTTAAAATAAGAAATATTACAGTGTGTGTATTGTGGTTGCTCAAATCATTGTTTCACTGTCCAAATACGTCTGGAGGTGCCCTGCAGTACGACCAGACACCTTGGCAAACTACTGACAGTCTGTACCCTTCACATATGTGTTTGCTGGTGTGGATTTTAGGGAATGCTTGTTTTATACGGGATCTCAACTTTCTATAATATGCAAATTTGTTTTTGTAAGGGGTTCCTAACAGTTACTGCTAGAAATGTTCATTGACCTGTATTACATGCACAATTTTTGTTCTGTCAACATGTCCTTAGTAAATTAACAGACATCTGACTATAGAAAGCAAATGTTTTGTTAAAATTGTCATTTCATGCATTCGCTGCATTGTTAATGCTGCTATATATTCTGGAGTAACACATTTCTTTTCCTTATTCAGATCTGTTACTGGTGGAATTTGCACTTATGTATTTGATATGTATGTAGGTGTGTATTCATATAGATTACTTGTGTACATGCTTTAATGATGTATGCATAAATGTATATTTGCTTTTTGGCCAGTCCCTACTTCTTTTTCTAATACATTTTTTACTCCCATACAGGGATATGGCACCAAAAAAAAAAAAAAATCTGGAACACGTAAACCTGCATTTATAGATACTCAGAAAGAGGTTATAGTTCAGGCTGTCCATCAATATGGATCACGTGTCAAAAAGTCATAGTTGTAAAGCCTTTCCTTGAATGTATCCATCAGCAGATGGTCAAGGATGTGAATGTTGTATGTGTCCACTATGGCACCATCAGACATTGGACCAGTTACATGACCACCAAGGCAAAAAAAAAAAAAAAAAGAAAACAGTGCTACAGCCCAGGAATAGAGGACCACCAAACCACCATTTACCGGGAGAGAGGAGTTCCTGTCCACTAAAAGGGATCCAGGCTACTCACTGGAGTTTCCCAGTTTTGTGCTGAATTTGAGTACAGAGGTGGAAGATGACCAAAGGGTGTCTACGGCTGATGCTCAGGTATGCCATTCTGATACATACATACATATACAGTATATATATATATATATATATATATATATATATATATATATATATATATGTGTGTGTGTGTGTGTGTGTGTGTGTACACACCCACACACATACGTACACACATTTAAATATATATGAGCGAGGGAAACAGAATACAGAGATATTGCATAAAATCTTATCAAGAGTGAAAACTGGGGTTGTCTTTCACATGTCATCTTCTGTTT
The DNA here is from genome assembly GCF_019279795.1 of Protopterus annectens. NCBI lineage: Eukaryota > Metazoa > Chordata > Ceratodontiformes > Protopteridae > Protopterus > Protopterus annectens. Next base: position 747,524,414 of record NC_056727.1, read on the forward strand.
ATTGTTACAATATCTGAACCTGAGTATATGCACTTCACTTTCTTTACCACATAAATACCTCTCTGTATGTGGCACATGCTGTTAACCTTTTCAATGTTTCATGTTATTGCCATGGTTCCATGGTTCAAATCTAGAGACGGTAATGTCTGTGTGACGCCCTGAATCCTTAATGTCCACATTTTCATGATAGAAGATCACAGAGATGAGAAATAATCACATTAGGATGATTTTATTTAGTTTATATATTTTTTTTTTTTGCGGGGGACTTCACACTTTGCTCATAGCTTGGCATTGTTTATTGGCGACTATCAGCAGTCCCTAGCAGTGAAAGAAATTTCACTTCTCATGGCAAAAACTTAATTTTAATTTGGTCCACCATCGGTAGCGCAAATGAGACAGGCACCAGTGTGCTTCTGTCAGCACTCTTGGCAGTACTGAATGAAAAAGTTACACCTGCTATATAACTTTCTCTGTGGCTCAATATGTTAATGCATTAAGTTCTGAGCAGCAGCAGAGGTAATGCTGGATTTGAATCCGGGTTACATATAGTTTTACTGAGGGGGCCAGAATAACAGTTTTCACAGAATGTTCATTAAGACTTGAATATGAATTACAGCTGTCAAGTTGTACCACGAAATTTGCAGCACAACTCTGTGTAATGAATTCTGAATTACTTAACTATATTATGTGTGAAATGTGTTAAGCATAACTATAATCATAGTCAATTTAAAGTACATTTACCTATGTATAATTTAAATACTTAGCACTGACTGTCAAAAAAATACCTGCTGTGTTATCTGTCTGTGGCCCAATGTATGAATGCACGTACAAATGAGTATTACCAACAAGAAAACAGGATTTTCATATTTTGAATGTACGACTCACACTTATACAAATGTTTTCATGTTGGCACCAGAAACATTATTAATAACAATATATTTTTATGCATGATATAACAAACGTGACATTTAGTAACATGAGAGGAAATAAAATCAGTAACATAATATATGTGGAAATATGGATAATTAATCCAGAATATTTGTAATGTGTCTGACGTACTAATCATGACAGCAATACATTTCCTTTAAAAATGTGTGATTATTACTTGTGTATGCTAAGGACAAAATAAGCTTTCATAATCAAAACTGTGTAATTACATGAAGGCATGATGATGTGTGGCCGGAATGCAAGTTATCATGTGGCAAACAATGATAAAAGACTGAACGTGTCAGGGTAATGCCTTATGTCCCAGTTTAATTTCTATTTATTTTTTTGCATCTACCTTTGCGTGATGCTTGTTATTGTGTGGTGTTAAATGTTAGCAGTCACTAGCAGTGTGTGACAGTTCATTTAGGATGGCAATAACTCAAAAATTAATATGGGCGGTTGTCAGTAGCACAAATGAGGCTGCTGTTGGTGCTCTTTCAACAGAACTCTGGACAGTACTGATTGAAGAAAATATTAGGTAAAATATCTCTGTAGCTCAGGCTGTTAATGCAGTAAGTCTTTGAAAATGGCAGATGTAATGCAGGGTTCAAATCCACATTACAGATAATTTAATGGGGGGCAAAATAAGTATTGTTGCAGACATTTTATTAGGAATTTAACATGAAGTGCAACTGACAATTAGAAAAAAATTCTATATGCAACCCAACGCTGTGTAATGATTGCTAACTAATTCAACTAATGATTGCTAACTAATTCAACTATAATATGTGTGAAGTATGTTAAGCATAAGAATGATCACAGTTAATTTAAAACTACATTTGCATATGTATAATCTTCACAATAGTTTTTGGAAAAAAAGTATGACAGAATAATTATTATTCGGTGTGTAGGATAGTATGTCAAGTATAGAATGTATGGCACCTAACTCAGCTAACACAAATCAACACATGTGAAACCAATTTACAGCAATAGATACTGGCTTCTGCATATAACTACAATAACATAAGTGAAAGTCAAACGCATAGAGACTTGTTATAATTCAACCTCCACTCATGTTGAAATTGTTACATTTCATTTTATAAGCTGAAAATGTTAGTTCTTCTGTGGCATTAAAATTTAATCAACAGAGATTAGCAGTTTAGCCATCTTCTTATTCATGGGTTTCAATTCACAGCTATTAGTCAAAGTTTGTAAATTGTATGTCTCACCAACACACTATGTCTCGATTTATATAATTTTTATCTCTTAACAACACTGATTATTAATATCATAGATTTTATGTCATGCCATATCAGTGTGTCACAAGACTGTATGTATAATTAGCATCTGCTGTAATGGACAGCATGGCCAGAGGTGACAATACATCCTTTAAAATTCAGATATTATCAAAAAGCATTTGTGAATTTCACAGTGGAACATGTATAAACACATGGAGCTCTGCACATGGCAAAGGATCACTACCATATTTCATATCTGCAGTATATTTTGAAGCAATCATACCAAATGTTATTGCCAGGCCATTTTTGTTCTTTCTATCAAACAAATGCATTAGGCAAAATTGTCAATTGTTGTGCATAGGCTGGCACATGTGACATCTGAATGAATTGGGTCCCGAATCAAAGCCGTATCTCTAGGTATCCTTTAGAAGACATGGCAGGCAAAGGTGAGGTTGTTGCAAGATTTGTTGCCATGATGAGTCCAGAATTTTGGTGACAATCTTTGTAAAGTGCTACAGCCATATGCTTTTGTAGGAGGACTAGATACAAGTAAAACAAGGACTATATACAGTACAAGGTTGGAGGTTTGGAATGGCTTGGCCAAAGTTGTCACCACTGCAACTGGAATTCCATGCACCGGTGAACAATGTTGTCACAATTATAGTGACTTCAGGAGGTACAAGTAGGACCATCAGAGTGGATGGCAGGCAGAATTTAGAAATGCTGACACCGCTGGCAGGCAGAATTTAGAAATGCTGACACCGCTGGCAGGCAGAATTTAGAAATGCTGACACTGCTGGCAGGCAGAATTTAGAAATGCTGACACCGCTGGCAGGCAGAATTTAGAAATGCTGATACTGCTGGCAGGCAGAATTTAGAAATGCTGACACCGCTGAGTGTTTAAGTATCATGAGTCTTCAGAAGCCAATACAATACCCTGGAATAGCCAGACAGTACATTTTTTCATTATGCATTTTTTTTATGTTTTCTTTTCTGTACAGCTGCTGAAGACATTGCTAGAAATAGGGAGACATATTAGAAATGAATGGCATGCCTCAGAGAGGGACAGGATAAGCATGGCTCGGGTATGAATGCATGCAAGATTATAATAAATCTGAAATTTACTGAATTTTGCCAAATTTCAGGGCATCAGTCCATGTGAGCTTGAGACACGTGTAAATGATTACATATATCTTACCTATATATCAAGTACACATGCCTGCAGCAATAGCTAGTACAGATTATTATATAACATCTATTTTCTCGTGCTACTCATCCTGTATATTCCTTTATCCTTTCCTCTGTTTTCTATCCCCTGATTGCCCCCATGTCACCACTGACCTATCAAACCCTTTTCACACATTTAATCTTGTCAAAAAATAGAATCACATACAATACAAATGGCTAGAATTGGCCCATAAAAATACTCTACAATTTTTGCCCTCATCATTTGTGCATGTTTGCCATCACACACCAGTGCTGACTGATAGTAGATAGCATTTCATGTCCTATGGCAAAAACTAAAGATTTCAATTTCAAACACACTAGTGTGGCTATTGTAGCACAAATGTGCTTAATCCCGCTGCAACTTAGAAATATATGCTGATAGCACTATGTGGAGACAGTTCCTCTCACATGTTTATTAGGCTGCAGGATGTTATGTACACCTTATGTGATGCTGCAATTGTCATTACTCTAATGAAGCTGGGTTCCTACATTCTCCATTCTTTCAATCTTTTGTCATTGTCCCTTCAAATGTTGATTTTAGTGACGTGAAGTATAAGTTCCTTTGTGGTATGCTCAGATAATGCTTAGGGTTGCACAGTGTGAAGGGTACGAATCCAGAAGTATGTCAAACCTTATTTCATGTTTTTTGCCCTATTAATATTGTGTGTAAGTTTTGGCTGCATATGTTACTAACACACCATTATTCTGCTTATGTTCTAACCATGTTTGTACTCTTCTACCCCTGCTGGCTGTATACTAGAAACACAGACAGACAGAATTATCATGATAACAAATTTCAGGTTAACATGCCACTACTTGGCCAGTAATCACCCATAAACTAAAATGTTTTTGTTCTCTTTCCCTATCTTCTTATCAATCATTGTCCTCAGTATTTGTGCAATTCCTGGCACCAAGCAGCAACTGTAACTGACAGTAAATGGCAGTTCACATCTTATTGCAGAAACTGGTGAGGTTTTGTATTAGGTTTCATTAGTCTGCTGCCCATCACACTATTGTGCTTAATATCGCTGTAGTACTAAACGACAGGCTGACAGCTGCGTGACGTGTACGAGGTGTCAGTTATTATAGTAGGTTGAACAGCTTACAGAGCTGAATATACATCATATGGGATATTTCAGTTGTAGCAGATTCTCTGAAGTAGGTTAAATGCAAATTTCCTAGCTTCAGAGTTTTTCCATTGTCCCCAACATTTGACTTTATTTGTGGTGTGATCAACTACTAATCATGTCTATGAATTGTTGAAGCAGACTGGCAGTTGTTTGAATCCAGCATCATTTAATTTCTCATTGAAGTTGACCATCTGGATTCATGCATACATCTGTGATATCACCAGCAGTAGTATGGATGGTCCCTTATGTGATTCATAATCAGCCCATAAATGCTCATATCTTCCCGGTAATAAGTGCAAGATAGCTTGTCAAATCAAAGAGCTGCAAAAAAAAATCATATTACACAAGGCGCAGTTTAAAAGTATTGCTGCTATACACACTGAAGGTGATAGGATGAATTATTTTGCATTGTCTTGCATTCTCTGAAGTCTTTTAAGCCTGACACCTACATTTATGTTATCCAGAAGTGAATGTAGTAGTACTCAGTGAAGTCATACAAACAAATACAATTGTACAAGGAGTATTACATCACGCCTTAAAGCCATGGGCAGTCACTGAATTTGAAGACAGTCTAAGTGTGCACCTCTGTTATTCGTACTTTACTGTAGTTATCATGACAAATTATACCATGACACAGAAAATGTTAACATAACATAACAGAGCATACACCTCTTCTGAAATGGATCAGAATCAGAATGGGCTAGATGTCTGTACTCCTTATTTACATAAACCTTGACATAGAGTATTACAGACAATTCTTAATTCCCATTCTAACCTCAAAACCTCAACAAATAATTATGAATGAACTAATACTTGTCATTCAAATGAGCTTGTTAGTGGTGTGCTTCAGGAAGTGATTTTGATAAAAAGAAAGTAATGTCGGGGGCTTGTTTTACTTGTGTATGTTGCAATGGACTATTGTACTTAAGGTGCAATGAGGTCACTGTGACGCTGTCTAAATGCTACATACTGTAAATTATGTTTGTGCTCCAAAACATTATACTTGCAGATGATGTACAATGTGGGACCTTTGCACATATGCTGTGTGGAATTAAGTAGGGCACTTTCATATGTCTGACCTGCATGTTTTTATTTACACTGCACATTGTCCAATCATGAGGAAATAATGAAAATGACACACCAGATTATTATTTCAATATTATCATCCTGAGCTGAACAGTCAGGAATGCTTTGTCAATCAACTGTTTCACAGTTGTCTATGGTACACCATACTGTGAAACAGCTACACCTCATTCACACTACCACAATGTCCATGAATGAAAGGATATATAACTTATCTGAAAAGTATGCAATGACTTGTGATCATTGCTGTTTTTTTCTGCTTATCAAGACATTTATTTTTACCCGATCCTGTAATTTGCATTGTATTCTCAGCAACACAGTGATGTGATCATCCTTACATATGTGCAGTATCTCGCACATAAAGTCAGACATCCCCTGTGGTGCTAATATTTGATACAATGTACTCTGAATTGCGTACTTAGACAGGTAGGTGTTCAAATACATCAGTAACTGACTAGTGTATGTGTGTGTGTGTTGTACTAGGAGGGCTTCACCAATACATCTAATGTGCCACATCAGTCAAATACATGTTCTGTGATGCTTTTGGTGACAGCTGTCCTTTGGTCTATGCAGTTAATACTGACTTCTATAGCATGTGTAGTCAAATACACATCAGTTCAGATCTGGGAATATGTATGTATAAAACAATATGGATGGAGAAGTCTGGTTTGGCCAAGAAACAGTGGCATGGCTAAATCACACCTGTATGAACAGTAACACTGTTAAATAATTTTATTCCCTCTGAATAATTTGTATTGGATGTACATATCTTATTTCACACTTTGAAGTATGTTCCTTCTGACACCTCTCCATTACAATCTCCTTTGGCAGACATAGTTAATACACATAGTGTGTGGATCATGATAGGCAGGGGTTTGAATCTGTTAAAGTAAGTGACAGACAGGACTGGCTTATCCAAAGAATGGAAATATAGCACAGTAATATGGCCACATTTTTATGTCTTGGACTTCATGTTAGGGGAGCCATAACCATTCCAAATGGATACTGATGTAATCCTTTGAAATGTATTCTACATGATACAGCACATCTGCTTATTTCTGTGACATCATAGTTGCAGAAGTTGACGCATCTTTAAGTTATGACCTCAGGCATGTGTTCAAGTCTGGCAAGATGTAACTGCTGTGTATGTCAGAGAATGGTTACAGGCATTATTTAGTTCCCTCCCCCTCAAAAAAGATCTTTATTACATGACTTAATGCGAACATTTACATATACCTTTTATTATTTTGTTTACAATATAGGGCTTTAAAAGCAATAAAGGCTTATTAATCCCTTCTTGATGTGGACCATGCAGCAAATTTCACACAAAGTTTGATTGGACTGTTATAACACTTTCTTGGGGTTTTGTGGTGGGTAGTCGATGTTATTGTAGTCATTGCTGAAACTCCTTATGTTTTTGCCAGTACAATGATGTAAATACATGCCATTTGGCACAAAGCACATTAAGTAATAAATGTTACAAGACAGTTCTTGTCATTTGTTCTTCTTTGTCAAAAAGTAATATATTTACCCTCTGAAATTTTGGCTTTGCCAGTGTCTGTACAAAGGATTTACTGACCAATGTGTAGATAACAGCATTTGTTGCAGGCCATAATGTACAGTTAGTGTATGTGGAATGTAAATTTTCCACAGTTCACTTACTGATACATGTTTCTGTTTCACCTGGTTGTGATTTGTGTTATTGTGCTGTCATACAGATATCATTAGGGTGTTTAAAAAGGCTCACTTCAGAGCTAAATGCTATGTACAGCATGATGATATACTTACAGAATACTGCTGGCATGCAAGTTTGTTTGCCCAAGCCTTAGATAGACTACCTATCCATTTGTGTTATTTTTATCACACATACATATATCCTATGCATGGGGATATACAGACATCCCTACACATCCAACACAACTGTGATGCAACTGAGTACACAAGATTATTGCCTAGATTTATTGGCATGTTAGTCTGCTATTCCTAGACAAGTGTAAGCATGGACAACTTAACAGTATTCTGTTAATATGCTGGAGAAAGTGACAGTTCTGTATTGAATGCAGTACATACATACATACACAGCATGTATGAACAGTCACACGTTCTACCATTCCCAGCATGGAGGTTGCTACCACATTTTTTTCAGAATGAATACTATTATTGCAACTATTTCATGCGTCAGTAATTGTTCTCATTATTTCCCCATTGTTACAAATACATGCTTTGCTATTACAACTTCATTACTGTTTCCTTCATACACGTAAGCAGTGAAAGGTTACACTTATAGGTTCATATTCATCTACTCCATGCTGCAGCCTAGCATTTATAGCCGCTAGAGTGAGTGTGTGTGTCACTCACCACACCCCTTGAGAATATAATATATACTATTAGGTTTTGCCTCTGCTCTGTCCAGCAGTGACACAGAGATGATTCCGTAACTCCCATCTCTCCATCATCCATCAAGATTTCTTGAACAGAGTCAGTGAGGAGCTCTGCCTCACATGGATGGACTGGTTGTTTCATCCATAGTGTAGTCTGGGTGATGATCTGTCCTCCTCCAGCATGTCCTATTTATATCCGTGTTGAGGGTTTAAGTCTCTTGCTCGTGGCTCTGTGTGGTTGGATTTTTTGAGGTGGAGCATGTCCATTAATTCGGGTCTTCCTTAACCTGTATGCATGTTCATGTGTATGCAAATTATTTCCTTTGATTACTGTCATAGCATGCATCACAATGGCAGTGTAGGTCCATACATTGGGTACAGCTATGCATACTCAATGCACACATGAATACAAATTTGTCTTAGCATGTCTCATGAAATGTACACCAGTAAAGTATATACTTATTTAAAGTTTTCAGCACTAGTGTTTAATGTACATTCCTATACAACACATGCTTTGCTGAGAGAATTTTACTAATACAATAGCCTTTTTATGGTTACAAGTGCCAAGAACTGTCAATAAAAGTCCCTTTCTGAAGTCCATAGGGCAGAGATGAGTACATTTTTTAAATGGCAGGTGGAGGGTGGGGGCAACATAATAATGTTTGTTACAAGATATAACTTTCTAGATACAAAAGATATGCATTATCTGCAGTATATGCAATATCACCTAATTTATCTGCTTTCCTTGCTATTATCTCACACCTCCATTTTAACATCATTTGGTTTGTCTTTGTGACTTTTTACTTTTTGGTTTGGATGTTGGGATATTTTTGCAGACACCTTAATGGTTTTGGATATCAGCTGAGTGTAAAGACCATGTGTTTCTAAAGTATAGCCAAACAGTCCACTTATGCTGTGCTGACAAAGTCATAGGAAGGCTGAAACATGCATGTCCACAGCTACTGGGGTTTGGCTGTATTGGCTTGAATTCATCCACAAATACTTAAAAAGGAAAAGGAAAAAGTCATGGGCATTCAGAAGCCATATAACTGAAACACAATGTCCTTAAGGGGTCACTTGCATATATCCCATGGGTCTCTATTACATCTGGTTTTAAGTATTCCACAGTGAAAACTCTACCTTGGCTAGGATTTTTGTAGTTTTTACTATTTGGTTTGTCTGTGTGACCTTTTTACTTTTTTTGGTTTGGATGTTAGTTGGGATATTATTGGAGACAACTTAAAGGTTATGGACATCAGCTGGGTATAACGACCCTGTGTTTCTAAAGTATATCCAAATAGTCTAATTATAATGTGCTAACAAGGTCATAAGGAGGCCGAAACATACATCTCTACAGCTAGTTGGTTTTAGCTTTATTGTTCTGAATGTATCCTCAAACACCTAAAAAGAAAAATTAAACAATCATGGACATTCAGAAGCCATACAGCTGAAACACTTGATGTCCTTAAGAGGTTATCTGCATATATCCCATGGGCCTCTGTTGCAGGAAGTTTAAGGTATCACACAGTGAAAACATTAGCTTGGATACGTTTTTCTTATAGTTTTTGCTAATTGGTTTGTCTGCATGCCCTTTTTACTTTTTGGTACAAAGTAGACCTACTCTAGTAATATTAACATGGTAGGTGATGTTATAAAGAAGAACTGGCCTATTTTGTTAACTGAAGAAGGACTTAGAGGGGTTGTAGGGAATAATCCAGGATTTTTTTTAGAAATGGGATGTCACTGTAAGCGAGACTGTTATATGAAAAGCAAAAAGTAATCTCCGATATACTCTGATAGAACAGGCACATACCCTTGTAGGTCCTGTAAGGCATGTATGTCTATTACTACAAAGAATTTGTTTACTCATCCAACAAGTAAAATAGAATACACTCACCGGCCGAATACAGATTGCAAAAATAATGATTTAGTATATTTAGCTATGAGCAGGAATTGCCCAAGTTACTATGTGGGGAAAGAAATCACACTTTGAAAGAGTAAATTTTAGAGCTTTTAGGGGATATTACTAGGGATGTAGCATCAAATGCTTTTAATAAACATGTAAAAAATAATAGTGGATATAGCTTTGAGTTTATGTTGTTACAGCTGCGTTATCTGAACATCAGAGGATGTTGTTTAATAGATAGAACAGAATGTGAGAGTAGAAATGGATCCTATTACTGCAGGGAGATAAAGGCTTTGGCCTTAATGGCAATGTACCTTTAAAACCAGCACTCAAAGCTAGGAAGTTACCGCATTGATTTTAATTAGGTATCCATGGTTACTAATTTTTTTAACTGAATTGTATGAGAGTGTTGCCTTTATTTAAACTGTGGATTTATGTATCTTTGTATGGTCTGATGAAGTGCAAAAGCACGAAAGTGCTTACCTGTGAAATAAATATATTACTTCAGCCTAGGTGGTCTTTTTTGTTGTTTTTAATGACTCAGTTTTTATTCAACAACCTTTACTTGTGTTGCTTGTTTTGAACTGTTTTAAAGGAACCAAGGTATTGGAAGCAAATAATTAGAGAGGGAAAGGTAATAAAATGGGAAAAGGCCAATAAATCATTTGGTCTGTAGGCTAGAGACTGCCTTCCCTAACAAGGATTGATATCAGAGTACAGGCAAACAAAAAAGAACTAGTGAAACAGTACTGGTGGAGCTTTTATTAGAATCTAAAACAGAATCTGCTGTTAAAAATGTCATAATTAGCAGGGCGTATATAATATTACATGCTAGATATCGGAATAAATCAGTGGAAGTTAAAAAAGGATTGGAAAGAGAGATTGGATAAACAATTCACAAAGAAACAATGGAAAGATATATGCATGGCTCCTAAATACGCAAAGTCTAAAAGATTTAAAATCTTTGCCTGGAAATATTTGGATAGGTATTTTTATACCTCATACAGACTCCAAAGAATTGTTTTCAGGTATATTGCAAATGTTGGAGGTGTAATGGGGAAGAAAAAGAGTGTAATGATCTGGCTGACTTTAAAAGTACTCTGTGGACTGCTCTGTCAGAAATACTGGGTGAACAAATGGTGTAACTAAATAAACGATTTTTTGAGCTGTGATACAGAATTGGAACTCCCTATACATAGTAGGGTCTTGCCGAGTTTAATTCCAGTGGCTGCCAAAAATGCAGTTACTAGCAAATGGAAATCAAAGCCTAAACCAACAATACCAACAGTTGTGAATAGAGCAACAGAGATAAAAGAACCGGAAGTGGGATCTTTAGAACACAGTAGAAGCAAATTACAGTGAATAATGGCAATTGTGGGAGCAATACATACTGAATAATGTTTTCTAGGAGGAATTAGGTTTAAGGTAAGGCAGGAATTGAATGAGCTATGTAATGTCTGACTGAAAATGACTGTACAGGACATTATAGGTGATGTATAATGTTTGCAACTGAAAATAAGTCAACATGGTTTGCTTTCCTTTATATAAATGTATGATTGCCTATGTCAAAAGTGATAATTCAATAAAGATGTTTCTTTTTTACAAAAAATATTTGAAGACTGTTGTGTGTAATTAATTTTCTAGTCTGGAATATCCGTACAGCAGTTCTTTCCAAATTTAGTTACTGTGCAGAAAGTGATCATTACATGCAGTAAAATGAACATGCCATGAGAAAAAAGGCCAAAAACATGACACCCACACCCGTTAGACACACTTATGCTGCTGAGTGTTCTTGGACTCCACATTTAAAGAGTTCACCTGGCAAGACTAATACACTCAGCACTGTTGTACTGTCATCTAACCTAGATTTATGTATCAGAAACAGTTTTGTGTACCAGCAGGCTATGACATTCGTCTTTATTCCTTAGTGACTTTAACCTTTAACTTTTCTGGTTTCCTGTTTTGCTTTCATATTCTTTTTATCTTATGTTTCCCCTTTTAGTGACACCCTGCTATTAATGCTTTTAGAATAACTGCTTAGCTTTGAAGTTTATACTCACTTAGGTTGTTTCCTGCACTTTCTAATAATTTCATACCTTAAAAAATAGTTAGCGCCATGAAAATAGTACAACGGCCCTTTTCCCCTTGTTATGAATGATTATAAAATATTTTCCATTCTCGGTTATTACACATCTGTGTTTGGAGACTTGAAAGGCTGACAAATTGCATCATCTCCCTTATATTGAGATTGTATGCCATTCTTTGGTGTGGCATTTGAGTTAATTTCTTCCTAGTACTTCGGCTTATCTTTCTTGAAGGAAACCAGATGACACTATGTCCCTGAGAGTCACATCACTTTCCTGAGTTTGGTTAGGGCGCAGAGTCCTCTTACATTCAAACATAAGCCTTTACTATTTTCACTGATTCAAATGCTAAGAGTGAGAAACAAAATGCAGTGAACAGTTAGAAAATATCCATGAAAACTGAGCCCAGTACTGGCCGTCACCTCCCACATACATACATAAATAACTTTCTTGGGTGGCATAAGCCAGGGAACCTTGTTGGCTAGGCTTACTTAGGCCCTTAGGCCAATAGCCTAGTACCCACCTATGAACCTATAATAGGAAGGGTGAGTATACATCAGGTGTACATGCTCTGGGGTATTCTGAACAAGGGGATTATGGGTAACTTTTGGAAATGATGTGCATGGTGTAAGTATTCTGCTTCAATTGCAACCCTGAAGATATACGTGCAGTTTAACTGCAAACACAGACCGCCTTCACACTGGGGTAATAAATGAACCGTTTGCTCTTGTGCAGCTCGGTAACAGACCAGTGCCTGTAACAATATTTTGATTACTTGTGCTTATACTTACAGACTCGGATCAAGCTGGCGAGCCTTAAACCTTGTATCAAGACAGAAACCACTGTTAATTATCTTAAGCCCCAGGAATACAACTAGGTAATTTACAGCAGTTCAGTCATTAAAAAAGCAACAGCCTACAACTGCCAGTGGTGAAATGGTTATTAGGAAATTCCTCCAAACTCAAATAGCTCCTTGTCGTACTGGTGAGGAAAGTATATTTTACTATTTGATAATATGCCTACAATGCTTAAAATGAATAAATGCATCAAATTGGCAATGCTTCCCTTGTAAGATGTTATAGAGAGTCTTTGCCAGTGTACACAAACAGCAAGTGCTCTTTTTAGCAAATTGTCAAAAACAATACATTTACTGATAGGAAGGAAGGAAAAAGAAAAAAAAATCATAATATAAAAGAAAGGTTCTGTACCAGCAAGCACCGTCTCCACTGTTCTGAAATGTCAGTTAATTCAGCAACCAACACTTCTTGGGCTAATGCGGACTCCTGTCCCATGATACATGCTTACAGCTGCACCTTGTGTGGCTAGATCCATGGCAGATAAATTATACACTTGGCTGATTTCAATCCATGAGCCCACTGCCCCATCCCACTCTCCCCCGTCCTTACTGCTGCACCCATTCCCCACTCCACAACTTACTTCTGGGGACCACACACACACACAAGTACACACTCGCACGCGCACGCACACACACACATACACACACACAAACATGCACTCGCACACACACTCAAACACAGACAGACAGACACACACACACACACACACACACACACACACACACACACACACATATTTTCTTCTAGATTTACCTCCCTTATTGTTTTAAACATATACTAACCTATGCAATTGTTTTAAATTATCTCACTTAAGCATAAATTACTTTAGCATGCATATTCCACAAGGTTCTTGAGGTGTGCTTATCACAGCTATATATAAACCCAAGTTACATATATACCTAAATAGATAATGTAATTAAGCAGGAACACATGCCTGGTAAGTATATAACAGACCTTATATCTCTATTTCATTGAAGCTGTGCAATTCTCTGTAAAGCAGATCAATTTTTATTTTACACTGGACAAAATCCAAGGTCAGCCTATGTTTCTCCGTTCAGTTGCCTGCCTCTTAGCATTAGATATCCACAGTAGTGTAGCTAGGGCGGGGCATGAGAGGCAACAGCCCAGGGGCAAAAACTGTTGGAGGGGTGCAATCAGATCATCCTAATCACGCTATAATATAATACCGGCAATCGCAGTAAAACCTGAGCACTGTAGCTCTCCGTGAAGTCAGGGACTAGACTGTAGCAACTGTCTGCTTCATTTGTAACAAGCAGATTGCTGCAGTTTTAAATGTTTTTTTTTTCTTAACTAAAACATTTTTTAATTAAAACATGAGCACTGAAGTGCTTCCTGCAGTCACAGTATAAACTGTAACAACTATCTGTTGCATTTGTAGCAAACAGTTTGCTGCAGTTTAAATGAAGACATGCCATTGTTTTTGTTTTTATTTTTAATACAATATATTAGGGGAGGGTTGGTAGCAGGGCACAGAAATGGGACCTGAATGGCCGGTGTTGGAGGAAGGGAGGGAATATCATGCATCTGGCCACCTGGTTGGTGTGCCAGTAGAAGGAACGTCCATTTATTTTTTATTTTTTTGCTGGGGTGTGGTGCGTAGTTCTAACTGTAATAAAGGGAAGCCGAGTTGTAGCAGGGGCTTAGGGTGCTAACTGAACCAGCTATTATTTTGGGTATCAGAGTAGTGCAGCAAGTGCCTATGTTCACAGATAATGAACTCTTACAAAACACAAATAACTCTGTCAGTGAAAGGCCTGTGCTCACAGATAATGAACTCTTACAAAACACAAATAACTCTGTCAGTGAAAGGCCTGTGCTCACAGATAATGAACTCTTACAAAACACAAATAACTCTGTCAGTGAAAGGCCTGTGCTCACAGATAATGAACTCTTACAAAACACAAATAACTCTGTCAGTGAAAGGCCTGTGCTCACAGATAATGAACTCTTACCATAAGGCCTTCTTCACATATTTCCGCAATTGCAAATGAAGCACCCAGATCTGCTCAGAACTGGTGGTCAAGGACACCACATACACAAACACAGTAGATATAGCAAAACTGTTGGCAGACAGGTTCAGTGAAAATCTCACCCCCCCATCAGTAAATCAGGGCATCCCCAGTACCTGCCCCCTTCCCCTTATCTCTAGGGGGCAAGTCATCACTGCCCTCTCAAAGGCAAAAAATACAGCCTCCATGGGACCTGATAACATCTCAGGCTACATCCTACATGAACTCAGGCAGAAACTTGCAGCACCATTAGGCACCCTTTCAACCAAACCCTGAGTACCGGCTTCATTCCAGCCGAGTGGAGGATAGCCACTGTCATCCCTTTGCACAAAGCTGGAGTGTCCACTCTTCCAGGAAATTATAGACCCATCATCCTAACTAGCCTGATCTGCAAGGCCATGGAGCAGATCATGGACCTCATTAGCAAGGACATTGGCAACCTCCAAACACTCAATAACACATAGTTTAGTTTCATCAAGAGGAGGTTATACCTGATAAATCTGGTCGACTTCACCAAAGCCATGGACGAGGGGAAGATGGTGCACAACTCCTACTTTGACCTGGCCAAAGCCTTCAATACTATTCCCCATGCTGGTATAAATAGATAAACTCTCTCAACTAGGCATCAGTCCATATTGCTTCCAGATGGGTAGCAAACTGGCTCACTGATAGAACCCACCTAGTTAAAATAGGGGAAGCCACCTCAAGCAGTAGACACCGTAATGAGCGGTGTACCCCAGGGATCGGTCTTGGGGCCTCTGTTGTTTGGGATATACTTTTCTGAGTTGCAGGCCAAAATCAGTGGGCTATGGCTAACCATGTTTGCAGATGACTGCAAGCTTGGTGCTGTCATCAATTCTCCTAGTGAGGCTGACATCCTCCAAGAGGGTCTCACCCAAACAAATGACTGGTGCCAGAAACATAGCCTCAAACTGAATGCCAAAAAATGCATCATCATCCACTTTGGGGAGAGTGATGTCCCCACAAATTATCACATTAATAAAAAGGTCCTAAGCATGCAATCAGTCATGAGGGACTTGGGCACCCAGGCTGATAGCAAACTGACTTTTGATCACCATATTGCCTCCATTATACGGAACGCTTTCTACATGGCCCACCTCAACAGTAAGCGTACCTCATCCAGGGACAAGGTAGTCATAACATCCCTGTATTCTTCCCTTATAAGACCCATTATTGAAGGCCCTTTATTGAGTACAATGCCACTTTTGGCATGTACCTCACAAAGAACATGCAGCAGATGGAGAGAACACAGAGGTTCCTCACCAGGAGAATCCAGGGCCGCCAACATCTACCCTATACAGATAGGCTAAAGGCCCTGTCCCTCTACTCGGTCTCCTACAGACTCCTCAGAGGTGACCCTCTGTCTGGTATACAAAACAATCTCATATCCCAACTAGATGGAACTGCTGCATATCTGCAAGTCAAGCTCCACTCGAGTAACTTGCACGTGCAACCTCAACCTGATCTGTGACAACAGTAGGACTTGTTGGCGAGACAGATTTGTATCCCAGAGACTCTGCCTTTTTGTGGAATACACTGCCAGCAGGCAGTCCTCGGTCAGCCAGAATCCCAAAGTCTGGGTCCGGCGTCGGCTGCTCAGACATGCTCCCGGACGTCAAGAGCGCCAGGAGTACAAAGCTGACAGCCGATGCCATGTTCTCCAGTTTTTCTTGCCCCAGATGTCAGGTGCTCCAAAATGAGTAAGATCCCATACCCTTTGCAAATACACCTCAAAAGAAGGGTGAAGAAGGGAACCACACAAAAGAAAAAATAAGAGGGGACAGGAGGGAGGGAAACCCAGACTGCAGAGACGCAAGAGGAAAGAAGGTGGAATGAAGTAGGAGTAGAGACTGTGTTGCAAGATTTGTGTTTCTGAACTGCAAGTTGCAGAACTCCTGGCAAAGGCGGAAGCAGAAAGGTAGAGTGGCAGCAGAAGAAGAGGCAGCAGTGAACTCCCTGTGGTCTCTATTGTCTGAGTCCTTATACTCCCCATGGTGTGAAATGGAGTGTGATTTTGAACTTGAGCATTCAGAAATGAAACCACTTGAAATGGATGTTTTTTTTTTTGCTCAGGCATAACTGGGAACTTGAAGTGCTCTGATTTGCATGTGTGATCAAAAGTCCAGGTGTCATAGTTTCTGTGGTAATAAAAGGACCAAGAAAAAAGTCCTTTCATGAATGCAAAGGGAAAAAGACTTTTTGAAATCTTTTTAAAGTTTTGAGTGAGGCAACCTTAAAGGACCAGATTTAAAGGAAAAATAAAATATGAAAGTAAATTAGTATGAAAATAGCCTGAAAATATGATCTCAATCCCAAAAGGTAGAGCTTGAGCTGAAATAAGACAAAAAGAGTGAAAAAACTTCAGGCTGGCAGCATGGATGTAAGAAAGGCTGGCAGCAACAAAAAAGTGCCAAACATAGTTGAGATCCCAAGCAGGAATGGGATAGTTGAGAGGAAAAACAGGAATCCTCCTGAGGCCTTGTCTTCTATGAGCTGAATGGGAAAAGTCTGAGAGCTTGAGTAAAATGGGAAAGAAAGCTGTAGAGCATATGAGCAAATGGAAGAGAAAAAGAGATCTTATGGAAGAGGTCTGAAAGTAAAGCAAGAGGAATGTCAAGAAAAAGAGAGGAATGTTGGAACAAGAATAAGAGGAGGAAGAGAATGAATCTTTCCATTTTCCTGCAATTTTTTTTTTCTAGTGCATACATTTTGGCTGCTAACATCTGGCTTCTAAAATGACATCCATAACTGAATCAAAGACCCTGGAGAGAATGAATCAAAAGACTGCTGAGCCAGGTTTCAGGGCTGAGTGCTGAGACTTGAAATGGGGAAAACCAAAAGGGACCCTGGTGCTGGGACAGGAAGGTTCCACCTAAGGGGCTCCAGACAAAGGTTTTAGGTTTTTGAGAGCCAAAATGGGGGAGGCCAGGTAGGCCAGCAAAAATTAATTATTGGGGCTTTCCTGTTTGATTGATCTTTAGAAGAGGGAGAGAGAGGAAGAAGGCGGAAGGCATACCAGAGAGGTTTCTCCAACTGAATGATATCCTAGTGCACTTTCCCAAATGTCTGTTGGAATGTCCTGTAAAATTGTAAAAATCTGCAAAGATTGAGGGGAGAGAAGAGAGGTGGATATCCCCAGATCAGCTGTATGCATCCTTCATCCTGAATATTCCATGTCCCAGCATCCCGACAGGATTTCTGACAGCTCAGACTGTCTGCTGAAGTTTTTTGCTTCTGGTAGAAACTGAGCTTGAGAAGGAGCAGTTTGGTGGCTTGGGCTGTAGTTCCATAGATTCATGGTTAGTCTGCAAAGGGGATAGGGAATGCTTCCCCCTGTACTGTTTATTTGGTTGTCATGCTGTGTGTTGGTGTTGCTGTAGTAGCTGTCCTGTCCTGGTTGTAGAGAATTCCTGATAAGCACAGCGTGGTTCTGTCCATCTAATTTTCCATTATGCAGGAGCTTCCCTTCTTGTCCCTTTGTCAAGGCCCCTGCACACAGTTGCGGAAAATGGCTCCCCATGCATAAAAGCGCCGTGGTTAGTATTAGTGAGTGGCTGGGGCAGACTGAAGGGAAAGGTTTTCTATGTTTTATGCCTTTGACACTGGACCAAAAGGAATTTGAAGAAAAGACAGGATGGTGATATGATATGTGTATGTGTGTGGCAATGCTGATGCTGACCATACACTTTGAGGTGCATTTTTCCTTTTCCTCATAGTGTGTATAGCATATATGAGAAAGATGCAGGAGGCCATGTAACCCAAAGCCTGCAAAATTTTTGCAGAAAGCTGAGTTAAAGTTGCCAAGGTTTTTGAGTTAAAGCCAGCTGTAATTGTTTTTTTCGATGTCAGAATGCCATCTCTGGTTGTGGTGTTTAGAAGAGCACCCAGAAAAGTTATCTGTTGTGAGGGTGTCAAATTTGACTTTTTTATGTTTACAGTGAATCCCAGGAACTTGAGAAGATTCTGAACAAATTCTAGATGCTGGAGTAAGACATCCTTGCTGTCTGCCTGAATTAGACAATCATCCAGATAAGGGTAAATTTGAATTCCCTTGAGTCTGCAATAAGCTACTACTGGAGCCAGGCATTTGGTGAAGACCCTGGGCGCAGTAGACAATCCAAAGGGCAGCGCAGAGAATTGATAGTGCCTCGATCCGGCCTTGAACCTGAGGTATTTTCTGCATTCCTGCCTGATGGGAATGTGTAAATATGCCTCCTTTAAATCCAAAGTTACCATCCACGCATTTTTGGTCAGCATTGGAAGTAGCTGCTGTAGAGTAGGCATCTTGAATTTTGGTATCTCGAGAAAAGTGTTCAAGACTGACAGATCCAAAATGGGTCTCCATGAATTTTGCTTTCTGGGGACTAGAAAGAGCCTTGAGTAAAAACCTTGTCCCATCTCTGAAAGTGGAACCAGTTCTATGGCTTTCATAGCCAAGAGAGCCTCCACCTGGTTTAAGGCCTCTAACCATTGATGTTTTGGAAGATCCGGCCATCTGCTTGGTCTTGGTAGGGTATGAAAATGGAATTTGTAACCTCTTGAAACCACATCCAGAACCCACTTGTCTTGGGTTATACGAGTCCAATTTAGGTGAAAAAGAGAAAGTTTTCCTCTGAGTGGGGCTTCCAGGCAAGAAGTTCCTGCAGCCCAACGGAGGGAGTCATTGAGCCTGTTTTCTATGAGCTTGCGACCTGTCCTCTCCTCCCCTAGGGGTGGAAGCAGTCCACTGTCTTGGTCTATAAGAGGCTTGCGTTTAAGGCCTTCCTCGGGAGCATCTGTATCTACCCCTCTGAGGCCTGTCCAAAATGGGAAAGGACCAATTTTTTGTAGGCCAATTCCTACTAAATCTGGGTGGCTGTACTTGTAAGAAATCTTTAACCGTTTGCATGGATTTTGCCTTGTCCTCCATCTTCTTTATCACCTCTTCAGCCTTAGCTCCAAACAAAACATTACGCTCAACAGGAGCATCCAATAACTTAGCTTTTACTTGATCTGGCAAGTTTTGTTCCTTTAACCAAGCATGCCTTCTAATGACCGTACCAGAGGCAGCAGCCCTACAAGAAGCCTCCAAGGCATCAAATCCACAGTGTAAACCATGCTTCCCAACTTGTTCAGTGGCATGCATTAAGTCATGTAATTCCTTATCATCTGCACAGGCAGATATGGAAGTTAGCTTTTGTTTCAAAATAGACAGAAGAAATTGCTGGTATTTCAGCATATGAAATTGACAGTTTAAAGCTCTAATAGATAAAGTAGCAGAAGTGTACACTTTTTTGCCCCATCTTTCTAAAGATCTGGAATCCTTCTCAGTGGGGATGGGGTTTTTAGCAGTAGTGGCCTTAACCCCCTTAGGACCCAGAGAAATGGTTTCAGGATCAGCAGTAGGATTCTTGTATAAAAACTGGTGGGAATCAGGAACCCTGTAATATCTGTCTGGCTTAACAGGAGCTGGAGGAAAAGAGTCCGGAGTTAAGTTAGCCTCCGAAAAAACATCATCCATAATATCCAAAATAGGAGGGATAGCCAGGGGTCTATGTTGGGGAAGAAGAAGAAAATCCCTAAGTCTTTTCTTAGATTCCGAGTACTCCTGTCCTTTCCATTGAAAATGTTCCCTCATTTCATGTAAAGTTTCCCCAAAAGAGAAATCCTCAGGGGGAGAAGCTGAAGGAATGGATTCCTCAGCATCAGAATCCTCATAAGGAGGGAATGAATATTCCTGGTCAGAAGAAGAAACTGAAGAAACAGAAGCCTGATCAGAGGAGTCATAATACACTTCCTGCCTTGGCCTTTTATCTGGAGGGGGATGTGAACCCCTAATCATAGTAAGTCCTCCGCCATCTTAAGTAACTGTTTCTGAGACTTGGGTGCCGGATCAGAAGAGGCCTGAGCTGTAGTCTTTGATTTGGAAGGAGTCTTTGCCTTTGTCTTTGGCTTTGCCTTTATTAGAAGCTGAGTAGGCCTGAAAACCCCTTTGGAAGCCGGTACCTGCACAGCAGCTCCAGACCCATCCGAAGGAGCATTGTCCGAAGGTCCTGCAACAGAAATATTCAAAGGCCTAGTTGACTCCTCGTGGGAGTCCGTTTCGGCCATCGGTTCCGAAATGGCCGATGACAGGGGCTGCAAATGCACCTCACTGATGACGGCCGAACCTGAAGCTGGCTATGCTTGTACAATATCGTCTGATTTGGATCTCAGAGGCATGTCTTTATCCTTGCGTCATTTGTAAACTCCGGTAGCCGGAACCGAATCCGACGACATTTTGTAATTAAAGCGCCAACCAAAGTAATGAAATGCAAAATCGTACCTTCGTTTAATCGTACCTTGATTGGATCTAGCACAAAACCGACAACTAGCTACGTCGTGGTCAGGGCCTAAGCAAGGAATACAGTAAGAATGAAAATCCTTATGAGATATTTGCTTCCCACATGAAATACAATTATTAACTTTTTCTGACATTGGACTGGAGCAAGAAAAAAGTTTCCCCAACGGGGTACTTAGCTTTGAGTAGGAGAAGAAAGTATTCGGACTGAAGTACGTTTAGCAAAAATTGTCAGGAGTCAGCCGACTGGCAAATGCGAACTGCTATCACCGCACGGCAAGAAAGACTGGAGAACATGGCGTCGGCTGTCAGCTTTGTACTCCTGGTGCTCTGACGTCAGGGAGCATGGCTGAGCAGCCGACGCTGGACCCAGACTTTGGGATTCTGGCCGACCGAGGACTGCCTGCCGGCAGGGGAGAACCCTACAGTCATGACTGCAACAGTGAAACACGATGAACATCAGAAAATACACCCCTGGGATTCCACCTGTGTCCCTACTGGACAGTGGCATAGGGTGCTGATTTGTTGGAACATGGGCTAAATCCTCGTCTAGGCTTGTAATGGCTTCAGGGCCAATAGCCTATCAACTTCCTATGATCCTATGATATTACTAAACACAAATAACTTTCTCTGTGAAAGGCCTATGCTAACAGATAATGAGCTCTTACTAAACACAAATAACTTTGTCTGTCTTTGAAAGGCACAAATATTTAAGAGATATGGAGGCCTCAGCTCACCCCCCCCCAAAAAAAAAAAAAAAACAGAGGGAGAGAGAGACAGAGAAGAGCAGACTGAGCCTCACATTAACAAACCACAAGCTATATACCCAACCATACCTCTCAACCACTTGCAGTAAGAAATCTGGACAAAGGCATAAATAATGGGAGACAAAGGCCCAAAAATAGTGTTTCAGTATTGCTCTTGCAAACTTAGAAAGTTGAGTCTATAACTGGTTTTGCATTAGCATGAATTTTTTGAAGGGTATGAAGACTGGAAGTCAAATGTCTTTCATTATTTTCTGATTTCAGTCCACAATGATTTGCCACCGATTTCCCAGAAAACTACAATTTTATGAGAAACATACCAAAAATCTGAGGCAAAAATCTGGACATTTGACAGGTATGTACCCAACCCTGGCACATATGTAATACACCGACACTGTAAGAAAATCCTTACCTAAGCCACCTAGACTGAAATGGATTAAGTCTCATGAAAAATCAAAACCAAATATGACAGCACATCTCTCACCTCTACCAAAGGGTCAGTTTTAGACAAAGGGCCTCCCATTCAGGTACACCATACCACTCCACAAACAACAATGTTTTAGTCATTGCTGACTCCATAGTGATACGTACAGATTCTGCACTCACTAGGCCGGATAAAGACAAGGTGACAGTAAGTTGTCTTTCAGGTGCCAGGATCTTAGACATATCAATAGGCCAGGCCCAGGGGAAGATGACCACCCCCATTGTAGAAGGAAGTACTAGTCCACAAAAATCACATAAATTGATAGGCCAGAAAAGAACTATAATGATGATAGAGTGCACTACTGAGGATAAGAAAGAAATTATGTACTGTTATGCAAGAAGCCTAGAATTTCCAGAGAGAAGATACACAAAAAGATTAAGAGAGAAATTGCAGAAAAAAGAAATACTTGCACAAGAAACACTATCAGAAGCTTCAAATAAAAATTTGTGTTCATTAATACAACAGATATGTGAAAAACATTATATAGACTAAGAAACCCTGGACCATTTGGAAAAAGAAGCAACTAAGGAAGTGTGAAAATATAAAGAACAAAATCTAGAGATTTTTGAAAGGTATAAAAAAGAAATATGAACATGGGAAAGAAAGAGAAATCTGATACGGTGCAATATTTATGCAAAGGAAAAGGCAAAATGAATTAATGGAATAAAAAAAAGCAGCCCCTAAGATATTTGAAGAGAAATACAGGGAAAAGTATCCAGACATAGAAAATTTCACAATACAAAAATAAGATCACAAAGAGGAAAAGTAGAAAAGATGATTAGTAATGGAGAAGTTAAAGAAACAGAAACTGAGGTTATGGGTTACCTGTGAAGTGAAGGATTTAGTGTAGAAAATCTAATTTTGATAACATCACAGCAGGACAGAGCAATGGATCCCCAAATTAAGGAGAAACCAGTGGAGCAGAAAACACCTGATCTGTGGCCATATGAAGATACTTTGGAGCCTTCCAGAGGAAACGAATACAAAAGTTCAGCTGGAGCTGCACAACAAGGGAAGGAACATGAAACTGTGGCAGCTCTGACACAGTCAGTGTTGTGGAGTGATATGCCAGTAAGTTCCAATATGAAAAAGCAACAGACACAGCGTGAAACTGAAGAGAACTGAAGGAATATGCTCTTGAACTTTCTGTAGAATACCTGCAGGAAATGGAAAATAAATAATGTACCCTTAGTTTAGAAGAAAATGATCTAAGAGAAGAGTTGCTTTATTTAATAGAGATGAACAGACATATTAAGATCAATGAAAAGAAACAGACTACAGAAAGTCAATAAAACCCAAAAAGTTAAAAGTTTCATAAAACAAAAGAACTCAGTAATTAGAACTGTTCAGAGAGATTCGTGCAATATAATTAAAGTAAACAGGATATATTAGTGTGAAGCTAAACTGATAACAGATAAAGTCTTACCACAAAAACACAGGGCAATAAGGGAAAGGAAGGGGAGAAATCAAATGTCATCATGGAAGTATCGAATAGAAAAAACTATAAACCAACTAAAACAAGAAGTGTCACTGTTAGAAGAGTAGAGAAGAGGGGAACAGATAAAAAATAAATACTCAGAAAGATAGACATGGTAAAAGCAATGTCCAGTATCAGAACAGATCAGGATCTACTGTGCACTATTGCAAATAATAAACTAAAAATATCAGCACAGGCAGAAAAGCTAAATATAAAGGAAAAGTACAAAATACGCAATTTATTGATGACCCCAAATGTTTTATAGAGAACTGGAAAACACTGCAAAATAAACTGAAACACCACCAAATAAAAGAAGAAATAGACCCATTTTGGAGAAATATCTATGAAGATCCTGTGGAACATAACAAAGATGCTAAATGGGTAGAAGAAGTAAAAGAAAGAATAAGAAGTTTAAAGGTACAGGATATGAAATGGGATGAAGTAACAGCCAGAGAGATTGAAATAAAGTTATGAAAAGCTCCTAATTGGAAAACCTCAGGCCCAGATGCAGTACCTAACTTCTGGCTAAAAGTATTAACATCTTTACATGAAGATTTAGCCATGAGTCAGAGCTATTTGCATGCACACCCTGAACAGACACCAACATGGTTAACAACAGGAAAAACAATGTTTCTACTTAAGAGTGAACCTGCAAGCTATCCTAAAAAGTATAGACCAATAACTTGCCTTCTAATGACCTATAAACTATACACTGGAATTAATGTCAACAGAGCTTATAGTCATCTGGAAGAAAACTCAATCATGGCAACAGAGCAAAAGGATAACAAAATAAAGTTATACGGAACAAAGGATCATTTGTTGTTAAAGTCATAATGAGAACTGTAAAAAGTTGAAGAATCAAAGTATGGCATGGATAGACTACAAAAAAGCAAATGACAGTATCCCACATTCATAGATAAAAGTGTGTTTAAAAATGTGTAAGATACACCCTACTCTGATCGATTACATTACAGTGACCATGAAACAGTGGCAAACCACTTTGCAGTTAAGGCATGATAAAGGATACATTTTTATTCCAGGGATAAAAATTCAAAGGGTGATATTCCAGGGTGACTCTGTCACTACTTCTCTTTTGTCTTGCCTTTAAAATGTTAAGCTGTCTACTTAACAGATAGGTCACGGCTACAATTTGGGTCCCAGAAAACAGCAAAATGTAAAGACTTTTCATCTTCTTTTTATGGATGACTTAAAATTGTATAGTTCATCATATGAAGAACTGAAAGCACAACTGCGAGTGGTTAAAAGATAATATACGAATATCATTCGGTCTTGATAAATGTGCAAAAGCAACCTTTAAAGCAGGAAAGCTGCAGCACCAAGAAAAACATCAGTTGGGGATAGGAATGTAATACAAAGGAACTTGAGCAAGAGGAAGTATAGAAATATTTGGGAATTGATGAAGGACTGACAATAAAACACGAACAAATGTGAATAAAACTTAGTATCATTTTAGAAGACTAAAATTAATATTGAAAACAGCGTTGAAATCTAGGAACAAAGTCCAATCTATAAACCAATTAGCTCCTCCTGTCCTAATGTACAAGTTTTAGAGTGATTGACTGGCCCCAAAATATGTCGGATAGTTTAAACAGGAAAACCATGCTCATCAAATGATTTATAAAAGCAGTGCATATCAAGACTGTATATTCCCCGTTCTGAAGGAAGTATGGGCCTCCTCGAAATTGATTTCATATATAGATTAGCAATCGTGAGACTGCATACATATCTGCAGACATCACAAGACCCAAGCATAGTGAAAGTTTTAAAACATAAGGAGAATAAGTCAAAGGTGACTTCCCTGCTTAGTTTAGCAGAAGCATATTGACATCAAGAGGGAATCAAACCATAAGTAGAAAAACTCTGGCAGCAACTGAATGTCCCAAAAAATAAAAGAAAAACAAAGAATATAAGGTGAAGGATCAGATGAGAAGGTAAGAAATGTGGAAAATGCATAAATATAGTTGCAAGTACAGAAAACGCTTGGAACAACCTCATGTAGATCAGGAACGAATGCAGGAATGGTTAAGGAGAGGTGAATTTAAATCAAAAGATGAAAGGTTAATATTGGCTGCCCAAGATAGTGGACTATGTACACTTTGGTTTAAAAAGTTCATTGAACATGTCGGAGAAACAGACAAATATAGGGTTTATACAACAGAATTGGAAACAGTTAAACATCTTGTTCTTGGTTGTGCTATACTAATCGCAGAAGGGCTGTATACTGAAAGGCATAATAATGTGGCAAGACTGTTGCACTGGGGATTGTGCAAACATTATAATACTGAAGTAGCTGAAAAACACTGGAAACATTAGCCACAAAGCATCATAAAAAATGATGAAGTCTACATCACATGGGATCAGCCATTACCAGCAGTTCAAAGAATAGATGCCAGAAAACCAGATATAGTGGTCCAGGAAAAGAAGACAAAGGTAGCCTTTATCACTGACACTGCTACACCCAGTGATGACAGTGTCTTAAGTACAGAGAGAGACACAAAGTCAAAATACGAGGATTTGCAGGTAGAAATGAGAGTGATGTGGAAGATGGATACCCCGACAGATCCAGTAGTAGTAGGAGCAACTTGTCTTATAAAACATAATTTACAGTCATACTAAGATTTGTTACAGAGGCATGTGACTGCATATGATCGGCAGAAGGAGTCATTACTGGACAGATTGCATGTGCTACAATGAGTATTTCTGGTTAACATCAAAGATCGAAACAATCCTAATTTCATCAGCTTCAGTCATACTTTGACTTAGGAATGGGGTCCATTCCCGTCATGGTATAAGAAACCCAAAAGACTTGTAGAAATTAAACAAAAAAGAGAGAAATACAGCTACAACACGATAGTTTATCGTGAGGGGTAGGGTGAAAAACTCTGAGGGAGATGCAGAAAGGCAGGTGTTTGTCTCTATGCATGTCATAAATGCAAGCAAGACCCAGGTACTGAGCAGAATTCTCTATTCTCCACAAATTATGCCTAGGTACAAAAAAGATGATTTGTTTCAACAATTGCCTAAGTAACTGTTGTTATTTTAGGGGGATCCGGTATGTGTCAGCATGGAATGTGATGCTTTGCATTCCTACTTGCTTTAAAAAGGCAAGTCTATACCTTTCATTCAAAAGCTACTGTATACTGATAAAAGCCATTGCTACTCTCGTACAGCGCTTTTTAGGCAAAGTTCAGTTACCAAATATTCCAAAATAAGAAATATATCAAAACAGGATCAAAATAAGGCAGCTCTACTCAATGATAGAAGTCTAAACAACAAACTGCCTGACCTTGAGGCATTCCTACATTTGGGAGGCATCCATATCTGTGTAATCACTGAAAATGGTTTAAATGCCCAGAAAGCACTCTCTTTCCTTACCTAGCTTTAGTGTCTACTATGCTTTCAGACAACAAAGGCAACTGATATGCTATGTCCTTAATTGTCAGACACATCACTCCTAGACAGATTACCAGAGACCCACAAATGGAACTTAGCAAACTCACCTTAACAAACTCAGCTATCAGATTATCACCTGTTAGAGGTCACATTCCATGACCCTGAAATTCTTGTCAAGTTCCTAAACATCATGGATGATCTCCCCATAAACAAGAACTCTATAATTCCAGGAGATTTAAATTATGCATCAATTGACTGGAGTACTTTACACCTCCAATATTTGATATGCAAAGCCATTTTTATATCTAATAAATGAAAGTCCAATGAACCAGATAGTTGTTAAGCCGAGTAAATGAGAATATATTCTTGAGCTGCTATACACAACTACCCAAGTAACTCCCTCTCAGTTTATGTCCTCTTCCTCGAAATGAATATATCAAAATAAAAAGTCTTAGAGCACATACATTTCCTGAAATTATATGATGAAGTCCCATAATTCACTTATAACAACATTACTCCAGATATTCCCAAAGGAGTTTTATACTATATAAATAAATGTATAGAACTGGCAGCCTCATCCAGATCAAAATACCATGGGACATTTAAAAGCAAACCACACTTGTGGCTCATCAACAAAAAACCTACAATAAAAGGGAAAGAACTCATTAGTGTATACAAAAAATCTAACTACCCCCATGTTACATTAAATATTAGTAACCTGGCTAAAAATTTAAAAAAGATCTACTAAGGCAGATCATGAAGTCCAGTTGGCATCTAAAGCCAAATACAATTATAAATACTTTGTTATTCATATTAGAAAACTAAGAAGCAACACTTATTGTAAAAAGTTCATACAAAATTACATAGATCTGGTAGACGTTGCCACAATGTCACTAGTGAGATGACAATCAAAAGCCTTGTGATTTCTCTTTCAAACCTCCTATTGTCACTGAAGAGCATGTCCTTTACAGTACCTTCATGGCATCAAATGTACTGGGATGTTTGTTAGCAGTAAGCATGCCTAGCAGAATCTCTCCTTAAACTTTTTTAACCTGATCCTGGCTACAAACTCTGTTTTGGAAGTATGGCATGTAACACTCATGATGTGGCTGCATGAGTGTGGCCCTACTACTGACCCCAGAAACTTTAGGCCCACCAATTTGATGGCTCTCATTTGTACGAATATGATTTACACTTACATTTGCAGTGACAATAAAAATCCTGTCAGACTGTATCTGTAGCAATTTGGTTTTGTAAAGGGTAGATCCTGTTTAATGAATGTGGTAGTTTGTTTTCAAAAGGTAAGACAAGTTGTTGACAATGGTCACAATGTACACAGAGATTACCTTGAATTGGCCAAGGCATTTAACACCATTCCTCACACTAGCCTACTCAGTAACCTAAATGCTTTACAAAGAGACTCCTATGTGATAACATGGAGAATAAGAGCAAATGGCTAAAGAAAGAAGCCGCATGGTGTAGCTGGCAGGGGCATTATTAGAGAACATGAATGTGACCAGTGCTATCTCTCCTACAGGGCCCAGTGCTTTGACCGCTTCTGTTCAGTATTCACTTCTGTAACCAAAAGGCAAAGAAACAAGACATATGGCTAACTAAGATGTGGATGACTGCAAATTGGGAGATATTGCCAAATCCTCTTCTAAAACAGAAACCCTCCATTAGGAAATTATTCTTATAAATGTCTGGTGTATTGAAAATGTGCTAAAATTAAATACTAAAAATGCAAAAGTGTCACATTTGGCAGACAAACCATTACTCAAGCATATAGCATTGACAATGTCCTACTTCAAAATGAGAATGCAGTCAGAGACCTGGGAATCTGGATTAACAATTCACTTTTCTTTGATCACCATGTTGCAATGATGGTCAGGAAAGCCTTTTACTTGGCACAGGTGATCAAGAAAGGAACATCATACAGTTTTAAACAGGCTATTGTTCACTTGTATAAATCACTGATGGGACCTATTATATAATAAAATGCCCCCTTTGTTGTGTACTTCGTCAGACATATCTAATAGTTGAAAAAAAAAACAAGGGTTCCTAACAAATAGGATCACAGGCTTAAAATCCTTAAGCTAGCAGAATGGAACAGAAGTACTGCCCCTCTATTTGTTTCTTATAAGCTCACCCAGGATGACTATGTCTTGCCTTCTGAGCAATCAGGGACCCAGAATTCCAGGATCTCTTGCACCTTCACAAATCAAACATTCCCTAAAATACCAGTATAAGGAATCAAACCCGCTTCAGCAGATCAATAAAACAAGGTTGAGAGACAAATTCAATACCAAGGTCTCCCTTACCTCTAGAACAAATAAAGCATCATGATACACTATCTTCCTTTAATCAGTAACTGGATATTTTGATGGGTATTCATAAATTCAGTGTGCGCTAGACTGACCTACTCCTCTTGGAGAGGGGAGATGCTGCATATGGCAGGAAATGGCAAGGAATAATAGTCTCAAACTCTGTGTCCTTGAACTTTCTATGATGCTTATTAGCTTTACTCTAACTCCAAGTGGGCACTAATATTTTCCAAGCAGGAAATGCAATAACATTATCAACCATTACCCACAATTCACAACCTCACTACATGTCAAAAATAAAGCCTCCACAAAAAATTGAAGAATCATCAATCACTTTTGTTGTGTTGAGTGCTAGTGGTAGTGTTATTTACTCAAAAAAATAAATCTAGTTTAACAATTTTACTGAAAATGCAAAACATAAATAACATTTTTACTATAGTAACAGTAAAACTGGAGCACACAAATTCCTGTACTCCATGGTTCAATGATCTCACCTTCTAGTAGCCTACTATGTGATTATGAATAAGTCATTTAACCAGAAAATGCCCCAGGACAGGTTAACCCTGAAAGGGATCCTGTTACACGACTGAAAAAAAAAAAATCAGTGTTCAGACTTCATTATATGGTTCCTGGCTCTAGCTTTCCAATTTACAACCTTGATTCTACACAAAAAGTTCACTGTTAGGCATGTAATCCAGGAGACCATCAAATAGCCTAGCCCAAACTCTCAGTCACTATAAATCACTGTCTGGTTAAGTATCTTGCTTAAGGTCACAAATTAGGCAAATGAAGGTTAAGGGAATCAAACTCTGTGCCACAAGAAGTAGCACATTAACAGCTCATAATCCTAATCCCCAGCACTAACTGTTAACCACTAGACAGTCAATTGTAAATGTCACTGAAAAAAAAGTGATTCCTTTTGAAAGTATTTCAGCTGCTAGAGGAGAGAGGAACACCAATTTACAGCAATTAATAAGGCTTTTTTTTTTTTAAGAAGACAGAGCCCCGGATCAGTAGCTGCCATCTTGCCACAGTTAGCCAGCCTTTCTCTGCAATAAAAGAAAATCCTAATTGTTTACAACTTAATATACCACCCTTATTGTACACAATATCTCACAAAGTCTCAACCCTACCTTGATCTTCTTTTTGACCAGATGGAAAGTTCAGGAAATGTGACACGCAGGTAAACAGCTTAGATTTCAAAGTCAGACACCAGAACATAAAGATTGAACTGTGTGCAATGGCTGCCTTAATCAAGTGACACAGTTTATAGCAAAACATAGCAATTTTTAAATCTTTATTTAACTTAACTGATTCCGTCAGGACATATGACCAGTGTTTATTCACTCTGGTGTATGTACTTGCTCGCAAAACAGTAATAAGTACTAGCAACAGTACTAGGCTAATTCTAGTCTGTGGTGACAGATGCTTCTATTATAGCAGTATTTGTCTCATCAGAATTAGTATGAGTACTATTATTATTAATGGGAACTGAATACAGTCTTTGAATCATACCTCTCAACTGTCCAGATTTTCACAGAATGTCCAGAATTTCTCTTCATAGCTTTTATCTGTTTCCTCATAAAAGTGTGGTTTTATGGCAAATCACTGGCAAATCGTTTAACTCTGAATTCAGAAAATAATGGCAGACATTTGACTTTCAAACTTCATATCCTTTAGAAATTTCATGTTAATACAAAACCTATGATTCTTTCAGCTTTCTAAGTTTGTAAGAGCACTATTTAGAAATTGTCCATTTTCAGGTCTTTTCAGGCTTGTTGGCTGTTGGTGAAGCACCCACCAAGAGGAGAAAATGCTGAGAGAAGAAAGGAGCCACTTTTGAGATTTTAAGTATTTTTCCTCTGTTTATTTGATAAGTTTTTCTGCATAGCTGCCTAGTTTGAGCATTTTCTGGCTTGTTAAACTTGATTTCTGCATTAGAAGCAGTATTTAGAGCACAACCACAAGCTGTTTACTGAATTTCCTGTTTGCACTTAATTTTAAAATCGTTTTTTCTCAAAACTTGCATATTTTCTGTCTTTGACCTAGCACTCTTGTGTGGGGTCATTTACTGCACTGTTATAACTTGATATTACTTGTGAACCTCTGCTATCTCTGAAAAAACAAAAACAAAAAAAAAACTTGCTTTTTTCCCACTTTTCTGAGATTTAAAAAAAGTTCAAGTTACAGGCTTGCTGTTCTTGAACTGTTTTGTAAGTTTCTGTGAGGCCATTTTTGCTTGGGCTAAAGGAAAGTCTCTCTGTTGATCAGTGGCAGTGATAAACATTGAGCTACTTCCCTGCCCCCCTTGGGAGTGGTTACTGACCTGAAATGTAGTTTTATTGGCCAAAAGGGGTCATTTCCAAAACTCCTTCATCTTCCTCTCTTAAAACGTAGTTGCCTCATGGTTTTGGTGTCTTTTCAGGCTTGGTGGCTGTTGGTGAAGCACCCACCAAGAGGTGAAAATGCTGAGAGAAGAAAGGAGCCACTTTTGAGATTTTAAGTATTTTTCCTCTGTTTATTTGATAAGTTTTTCTGCATAGCTGCCTAGTTTGAGCATTTTCTGGCTTGTTAAACTTGATTTC
Source organism: Protopterus annectens (assembly GCF_019279795.1). NCBI lineage: Eukaryota > Metazoa > Chordata > Ceratodontiformes > Protopteridae > Protopterus > Protopterus annectens. The sequence continues at coordinate 747,556,665 of NC_056727.1, forward strand.
TGCATTAGTAGCTGTATTTAGAGCACAACTAAAAGCATTATACTGAATTTCCTGTTTGCACTTAATTTTAAAATCGTTTTTTTCTCAAAACTTGCATATTTTCTGTCTTTGACCTAGCACTCTTGTGTGGGGTCATTTACTGCACTGTTATAACTTGATATTACTTGTGAACCTCTGCTATCTCTGAAAAAACAAAAACAAAAAAAAATTGCTTTTTTCCCACTTTTCTGAGATTTAAAAAAGTTCAAGTTACAGGCTTGCTGTTCTTGAACTGTTTTGTAAGTTTCTGTGAGGCCATTTTTGCTTGGGCTAGAGGAAAGTCTCTCTGTTGATTAGTGGCAGTGAAAAACATTGAGCTGCTTCCCTGCCCCCCGTGGAAGTGGTTACTGACTTGAAACTGTAGTTTTATTGGCCAAAAGGGGTAATTTCAAAAACTCCATCTTCCTCTCTTAAAACCTAGTTGCCTCGTGGTTTTGGCATCTTTTCAGGCTTGTTGGCTGTTGGTGAAGCACCCACCAAGAGGAAAAAATGCTGAGAGAAGAAAGGAGCCACTTTTGAGATTTTAAGTATTTTTCCTCTGTTTATTTGATAAGTTTTTCTGCATAGCTGCCTAGTTTGAGTATTTTCTGCCTTGTTAAACTTGATTTCTGCATTAGTAGCTGTATTTAGAGCACAACCAAAAGCTGTTTACTGAATTTCCTGTTTGCACTCAAAGCTTGCATATTTTCTGTCTTTGACCTAGCACTCTTGTGTGGGGTCATTTACTGCACTGTTATAACTTGAGAACTTGTGAACCTCTGCTATCTCTGAAAAAACAAAAACAAACAAAAAAAAAAACTTGCTTTTTTCCCACTTTTCTGAGATTTAAAAAAGTTCAAGTTACAGGCTTGCTGTTCTTGAACTGTTTTGTAAGTTTCTGTGAGGCCATTTTTGCTTCGGCTAGAGGAAAGTCTCTCTGTTGATCAGTGGCAGTGAAAAACATTGAGCTGCTTCCCAGCCCCTCGTGGGAGTGGTTACTGATTTGAAACTGTAGTTTTATTGGCCGTTTTGGGTCAATTCCTGGCTCTTTCCAGCCCCTGCTATCAAGCACGCTTTAGAGTGCTTTAGCACGATTTAGCGCGGAGTTGCCACTAGAGCAGCATCGGGCAGCGCTAGTTTAACAAGGTTAAACTTTTTCTGGCTCCATAAAGTCTGTTCTTCATTTTTTCCCTTAGAACTGCTCTACTAGTAATCTAAACAGTATATCCCTTAACTAAAAAGCGCAGCACTTGTTCCTAAAAGCTTTTACTTGTCTTAAAAGCATCTTCTTTTCAGGTTTGGCACTTTTGTATTATACAAAGCCCCTCACTATCAACCCCCCCCCCAGGAGTACCCACTTCCTTACTAAGTCCTCTCTTATTCAGTTACACCCCTAACTTCTAAATTTCTCTAGCAAGTCGAAGGGCCAGATGCTGGCGTCCTCTCCTGTCCAATTGGTGAATTTGGGAATTTTGAGGCAATGTTACAATTGCCTCATGTACACTGACAACCCTCTCCTCCTCCCACATAACACAAATACTTGCGAGAGATGCAGCTATTTAGCCAAACTGGAGGCTGAGCTCTCTCAACTCAGGACTGGCAAGACCAGACAGGAGGAGAAGGCAACTACACACACCACAAAACCAGTCTCACATAAAGCTATCACAACAATGAATCAAACACATAAACACACAAAGTCATACTCGGAAGCTCTGAGTAAAAATTTACCTAAACAGCAGAGGCCTCCAAAGAAGACATCCAAGCAACTGCCACCTCATGACACACCACAGGCAACACATAAACCACAAAATCAGTGTGCAAAACAGTCACAGCCCTTAAGGCCAAATACAACACCAAACATACTTGTCATAGGTGATTCCATAGTCAGACACACTGACGTCCCACTCACCAGGCTGAACAAGGAGAGGGTCACAGTAAGCTGCCTATCGGGCGCTAGAATACGCCACATAACACAAGCACTCGGGTCACTCCACAGCAAGTACAAATATGACACAGTCATTGTCCATGCTGGTTTGAACGACCTAAGATGTACCTCCCTGGACTACATGAAAAGAGACATAGGGGAGCTCTCTGATTATGCAGCCCAGGCAGGTATGACCCTGACCCTGAGCAGTATCCTTCCTTCACCAAGAATGATGCCACAACATAGAGACAAGATAATCAGCTTTAACAATTGGCTTAATTTCTGGTGTCATTCAAAGGGGATCCAGTGTCTGTCTGCCTGGGATGACATGCTTGACAAGCCACGCTGCTACGCAAGGGAAGGCTTGCACCTGTCACCCCTGGGATTCCGGATATTGGCTAAGGCTCTTGCCACCCCTATAGTGCCTTTTTTAGGCAAGGCTCAAATCTAAACCTACCACCCTAGAAAACAAAAATGGGAAGAAACTAAGGGTAATGCTGCTCAATGCCAGAAGTCTAAATCTCAAAATGCACGCACTCGAGGCCCTTCTCAGAATGGAGAACATCGATGTCTGTGCTGTGACTGAAACCTGGTTCAAGGCTCCTGAGAGCACCCTGGCACTATCAGGTTTTACCTCATATCATGCGTTCCGGCCCCAAAACCGGACCACACCACAAAAGGAGGGTGTATCCATATTCATCAAGGATACCCACACCTCCAGGTTGGTGGCAACGCACGAAGCATCGGAAACCATCCAGGTGCAATTAACCATAGGCAAAACTGCTCTACAATTTGTAGCATGCTACAGGCCACCCTCTCAAACTCAGGAACCCCACACAGCCTTCCTGAAGACACTGGAGGGTATATAAATGTATCTCCAAACACCATTATATTGGGTGACTTCAACTACCTGAATATAGACTGGGAACATTACTCAAGCCCCAACTTTCTAGCCCAAAGGTTCCTGGAGTTCATAAATTCAAATGCCATGGAACAACTAGTCACCGTTCCCACAAGAGGAGAAAATATACTAGATCTCATCATCACAAACATGGGGACAAAATGCTCCACACCGGACGTATATCCCTCATTGGTGAGATCAGATTACAAACTTATCTCACTGGAAATCCACATCCCGCCCCCACCCCAAACAAAAAAGACCACAGTGAAGAACTTCTCTAAAGCAAACTTCACACTACTCAAGACTGGTGTGGTATCCTTCAAGGCCCCCGAGCCAGTGGAAACCACAACCCAAGCTGCAGAAGCCCTTACAAATGCCTTCTACGATCACCTCCAGGACTGCATGGATCAGGCAATCCCTAATAAAACCAAGACTCTTTCCACCAAGGGCAAACGTCCAGTCTGGTGGACCCCAGCCATAAACAAACTTTACAATAAGAGAAGAAAGCTGTTACATGATAGAGCAAAATCCATAAAAGAAAAGACACCCTTGATCATTATTAGTAAAAAAATACGAGCACTCATAAAATCATCCAAGGCCAACTTTGAGAGAAAAATTGCAATAGATTCAAAAGACAATCATAAGGCCTTCTTCAGCTATGTTAGAAACCTGGGTGGAAACTCCCAGATATGCGCAGAATTAGTCCAAAATGACACAAAAATCCCTGAACCCACAGACACTGCCAACATACTGGCAGACAGGTTCAGTGCAACCTTCACCCCCCTCTCCCCCCCAAAAGGAGAGATAACTATCCCAGCGGAGTGTAGCCTCCCAGACATCTCAAATGCACAGGTGAAAGCTGCTCTATCTAAAGCTAAAAACACAGCATCGATGGGACTGGATGGTGTCCCCGGCTGTGTGCTACACGAACTCAACGAGGAACTAAACCCGCATATAAAGCAGCTGTTTAATCTTAGCCTTACCACAGGATACGTGCCCAAGGAGTGGCGTACGGCAACTGTGGTCCCACTCCACAAAGGCGGTACCTCTACGGACCCTGGTAATTACCGCCCCATAAGCTTAACAAGCCTGGTCTGCAAAGCTATGGAGAGGATCATAATGGAACTCATAAACAAAGACATAGGGGACTTGCAGACATTGGACCTGACCCAGTTTGGCTTTGTCAAGGGCAGATCATGCCTTTTGAACTTGGTCGACTTCTTGAAACAGTCACCAAGGCCATTGATGAGGAAAGGCATTCCACACAGCCTACCTTGACCTTGCAAAAGGACTCGACACAATACCCCACTCGGGTATTATAGAGAAACTTACCAGCTTAAATGTAAACCCATATGTCACAAGATGGGTTGCAAACTGGCTAAAGGACAGAACCCACAGGGTTACAGTTGCTGGCGCCATGTCAGACTCCAAGCCGGTCACAAGTGGTGTCCCACAGGGCTCAGTCCTTGGCCCCCTGTTGTTCGGCATCTACTTCTCAGAAGTACAGGCAAACATAGGAGGACTATGGCTGACAAAGTTTGCAGATGACTGCAAACTGGGCGCCATAGTGCAAAGTACATCAGACACAGATATACTTCAGAGGGGTCTCACGGAAACTGATAACTGGTGCCAGAGCCATGGCTTGAAGTTAAATGCCAAAAAATGTATAGTCATACCCTTCGGGAAAAACAAGGTAACCCTAAGCTACCATATAGGTGGCAATCCATTAAGCACATAAGAGGTTATCAGGGACCTGGGGACCCAGGTTGACAGTGGCCTTTCTTTTGACACTCACATTGCTAAAGTGGTTAGAAAGACCTTTTACATTGCCCACCTGATCATGAAGGGATTCACATCCAGATCAAGTGAGGTCATTGTTCCCCTGTACTCTTCACTTATCAGACCAATGATCGAGTACAATGCCCCATTCGGGATGTATCTCACCCGACACCTGCAGCAATTGGAGAGACCCCAAACGTTCCTCACCAAAAGGATAAAGGGACTCCAAAATCTGTCATATGCTGCCAGACTGAAGAAATTCCAGCTCTATTCAGTCACATACCGCCTGCTCAGAGGTGACCTGTGCCTGACATACAAGGCCATGTCCAACCCGGAATTAATGGACATGCTCCACCTCAAAAAATCCAAATCTACCAGATCCACTAGAGCAAGCGACTTAAACCTTAGCACGGATATAAATAGGACATGCTGGAGGGATAGATTTCTCACCCAGAGACTCCCTATGCTGTGGAATAAAATCCCGGTCCATGTGAGGCAGAGCACCTCGCTGGCTCTGTTCAAGAGAAATCTTGACCGGTGGATGGGAGATCGTAGGTTTACCCCAGGAATCATCTCTGTGTCACTGCTGGACAGAGGCACAACAAACTAATGGGCACAGTATTTTTTAACATAAGGGGTGGCGTAAGCCACAAAACTTTGGGCTAGGCTTATAAATGCCTTAGGGCAGATAGCCTAGTATAAACCTATGAACCTATGAACCCTATTTCGGGGCCTTTGCCCCCATCCCCCCATTATTTGTAGCTTTGTCCAGATTTCTTGAGAGTTAAGCTCAGAATGACTTTTTCATCAGATAGGGTCCAGCTGGCTAAGTGAAGCATTAAGACACTTCAGGCACCATAAATCAAGCGCTGCATTCAGCAGTCATGCAGGAGCAGGTGCTAAAGGAAAACCTCGACTGCTCTTGACAGCAACAGAGACAAAAATGACAAGTGTTGTTCTAGGCTCTTGCTTTGAATAAGTCAGAAAATAACTGTTTGTTAGTGCAGGATACAAAGCATAAATATAAAATATAATTAATTGAATTATCCACTACTTCCCCTTTTCCTAATCTCAGCTGATTCTCTTATGTTGTCACCACTCTTTGCTTTGTACTGCAGTGTAAAATGACTATGAAGAGGGCAGAACTTACCAGTTTGCTTTGCTGCATGCAGCAACAAGTGGTTCACAAATTGACAGTTCCCTCCCATTAATTTTACAGCCCACAACTGCCTCAGACCACACTATATATCTTTCAGATATATATATATATATATATATATATATATATATATATATATATATATATATATATATATACACACACACACACACACACACACACACACACACACACACACACACACACACACACACAAAAAAATATATATATATATATATATATATATATATATATATATATATATACACACACTCTGCTGCTGTGCATTTTGTAATACTTGGCCAATAGTTTAGTAGTCTAGTATAATTTTTTCAAATGTTTTGTCATTTGTCATTAACAGCAATTTTAAGTATAGCAATCAACACTTGCATATAATAATAATAATAATGCTTCTACATGTCACTAAGCAGTACATGACACTCTCCATGATAACATTAAACATCTGTTCCTGTTTCCATTTACCACATTACAGCCACACCAACACCAGGGAAGAAGACATGACAGTGCACCACACTAGGCACTTATTTGATTACTCAGACTGTTTTGAAAGTGTTGTGTAACTCTCAATTTTGATGACAGTATTCACATGAATTAAACTGCTTGACAAGCCTTCTGCTATCCTTGTCTTTCAAATTTAGCAAGTCACATTACACTGGCTTAGAAGACTTTTCTTAACTGTAACAGGCTTTCTCCTGTTCATGCCATCAGTACAATTCGGGCCAGATACCACACAGTTATGTCGCTACTGTGTAGAAGCATCTGCTCAGTGTTGAACCAGTGAGCCATACTTGTACACAGACATGCACTGCTAGCATACTGATATATTTTACAAAATTAAAAAAAGATTGAATCTTGAATGCTGGCAAGTGTGCTGGGCCCCCCTTGAAGCAGTGGTTCCCGAGCAACTGTTCAAAATGCCTTTACTAGAATCTGCCACAGGACCAGAGCCAGAGAAGAAGCTAGATCATTTTAGATATTGTGCTGTTGTGCACAGAGAGTTAACCCTTAGTCATTCTGTTTAACATAGCAGCCTTAGACTACTTCACAAAAGCAGGTGCTCAGTCAAGGGGGTTTGCACGACTGTGGCTTTCTGTTAACCATTTAATAAATGTACTAGCTCAAGGACTGATTAATCTGAATAACCAGTGCTAAATTCATAACATTTTTCCTAGGAGTTTCCAGGGACATTTTCCATGTCTTTCCTGCACTATTTTATAAAGTATTGCTCAGCATCGGACACGAAGCCAGATAGTTTTGCGTGCCCATTTCAATCATTAGTTTATACGGAAACCATGGTCAACAGGTCACCTTGCTCTCCCCTCCCCCCTTTCCTGTTTATTACCTTAAGGCAATCCCAACGTTAATAAATATTACCTGTGGCAGGCACCATTTTTAAAACTACAACCACCCTTGTCACTATCATATGTTCATTTATCAGTTAACTCTGTTACCTGATTGTTTCCAGCCCCCTCATAAGAGCAGCTAACAGGGTCTCCCCAACTACCTGTCTCCATAGGTGTTCCCCAAGGATCCATCCTTGGATCCCTACTCTCCTCTGTTTTCACCAATAATCTAGCCTCTGCCACCAAACATGGCACACTCATACAATACGCAGATGACTCAACCATCATCTGCTCAGCCCAGTCCCTACCCAAACTGCAAAAAGTCACACAGGAAGCCTTTTCCTCTGCTGAAACTTGGTTATCCGATGCCCAATTAATACTCAACCAAACAAAACTAAACTACTCATCTTCCAACCCATCAAACATACTCAAAACAACTCTCACTTTAACATCACAGCAAAAGACAACACCACTATATACCCAACTGAAAACACCAAATTGCTAGGAGTGGAAATAGACAATAAACTAAAATTTGACATTCACATATCCATGACCATAAAAAAGTCCACAAAAAACTAGGAGCATTATACAGAAATAAGCAACTTCTCACCAAAGCAGCGAAGATTTCAGTAGCAAATTCCCACCTTATCTCCACCCTACTTTATGCCTCTCCAATATATACCAACCTAAGGCAATGCGATCTAAACAAGCTAGAGACATGCTACAACAAAATCGCCAAATTTGCCACAAGGGCATCCTACCATAGTCACCACTGTCTCTCACTTGCTGAACTGGGCTGGCTTGAACTCCCTCACCTCCTCCAATAGTATCAACACTCACTCGCCCACAAACTAGTAAACCATCCACTAAATGTCCCATCCCTCTAGAATCTACTCCAACCCTATTGCACCACCAGACCACTAAGATCCAGCAACAAAAATCACTTGCAGATCACTAAAGCCAATAACTCTGCTGGTGAAGCACTATTCTCTTGTACCATAGCCAAATTATGCAACTCCCTCCATCCTCAATTACCTCCATACCATCATGCACCCACTTCAAAACTTTATTATAAGCTCACCTAAAAACATGCTGGCTATGCCCTTGCAACTCCCACTCTAATATCACCCACCCCATCCAACCACTACCTTTCTTTCCACTCCAATAACTACCTTGATTATAGCAAGCTCAGATGCTCATAAGCCTAGTACTTATTATACAGCAGGAACTTCTGATTGTAACATTTGTTAATGTCTGTTATGTACTTCACAGATAAAGATTCTAGATGTCTACTGATGTACTATGTTCTTCATCTGTAAATATGTTGTAAGTAATTGCTATGTTAAATTGTTAAATCGCTATGTAATCCAATGTAACTACTGTCTGTTTATTTTAACTGTGGAGCTTTTCTCCCCGGGCCTCCGCTGAAAATGGACCTACGTCCAGTCAGACACTCCTGGACAACAAATGTAAATAAATAAATAGGCTACCCTCAATTTATGTGACCTGGACTGAATATTAGTGTTGTTGGGTCTTTCGGCTTTTCCCAGTTAGGGGTCACCACAGCGGAACTCTGGTCCGCTAATGATTGGCAGTAGATTTTTACGTGCCGAGTTGCCAGCCCTGACGCACAACCTTCAATGAAGGTATGCCCATTCACACATGTCTCCACACAGAAGACGCTCTAGCTGAGAATTGAACAGGACAATGTCTTACTGGGAGGCGACAACGCTACCGCAGCACCACCACCGCAGTCATAGCTTTGAAATCTTATACATGTCCTGAGAAAAATCCTGCATGATTGTAGCTCTGTGCAGGGAACATCTCACAGCAAGCAGTTCTAAAAGAAGCAACACATAGGGGTTTCTATGTCTGTATTATAGTGTAATGAAATGTAATACAGGAATCGTTTACTATTCATTCAGATTAGAGGCTTTATAAGACTATTGTAGTGATGACATACAATGAGCCAGCTTTCTCTCTGAAAAATTCTTTGTATTTATTTCTAAGCAAAATTGTAGCCTTGACAGAGGCAAGAATGAAAATTAAAGTAAACATGAATAAAACAGATGAATGTAGGTTAAATAAAAGGGAGCTTCTCTAACCACTTAAGCAATTTGCAACAATTCACAGTAACTACTCCTCAGATGTTTAATGTGAATACAAAGTGACAACTGTTATTCACTCAAAGGGCTACAGTAGTACATTACGAGTCTGCTGATTTCACAGAATTCATAAATCTAATTCCATCAGAAAGAATAATAATTACTTTCATACCAACACTGCAAATATAAAACAGCATGCTACTCTGAGAAATTAATGATATTTTGACTTAATAACTACAGATTTTTTTAACGTAATAATTGATATTGGCAGATAGTCTAACAGAGAAAAAATTACAAGAAGGAACAAAATCTGTTTTAGATGTTTTATGAATCTTAATATTTAATGCCTGATAAATGCAGTTAGAAACTGCAGAAAAGGACAGGGAAGAATTTAATATCTCTATCATTAACTCTAAAACTAGCATGATCTCCATAGTCATCATGCGTTTATAAGGCATGCAGTGCAGCATGCTATGGCCTTAACAGTCCTGGTCAGAAGCATTGATAACCCGTCTCAAAGTGTTCATGAATCATCACTAGATTTTACACCTTAAACACTGCCAGCTCTTTTGTTTTTATGCCTGCCCTTTTAATTGAAATGAAATGCCAAATTTTAATTAATACCTGAAGAAATAAATGTAAGCAAAGGGAAACAATCAACAATAACCATATTAATGTAGACTGCTCATAGCATGTATGCTAAGCACAGACCAAAAGGTATTACTATCCCATTAAACACATAGCAATTAATTATGTCTAGCCAAGGTTCAGTTAAACACACATGCTGTAACACTTTCAATATCCCCAGAAATAATGCTGAAACCAAATGAAAAAAAAATCATTGTCACTACACTGCAATTGCAGACAGGCAATTTGTTTGCACGGGCTAATGGCCAATGTATATTTATCTTATTATTGATTATATTATACATATTTTTAGCAGGTACATACACTGACTGTGCTAAAACTGTGCTGTAGGAAGGAAGATTATGACGCACATAATGACTGCCCTCTTTAAATACAGAGTTTGCATATTCCTACTGTCACCATAGAGTCAGAAATTATATCTAATTATAGCATGTCTAGTAGTGTTATAGTAGTATCTCATAATATAAATGTTCCAGTGGAACAATATGTAGACTCTAAACATATCATGGAATGACCCACAAGTCAGACTTGAGTACAATTTGGTGCAGGTGTTTCTCATTTAATAATACTGTCACCACCACTCCATTATACTTAAAAAGTACATTCGTGTAAGTAAATGTAGCATAAATGTAGATTATTAAATGATTATTTTTGCAGTAGCCTTAGCTATATGGAGTTATATCCTGTCAAGAATATAACAAGCAGCCAGCTTCCAAACCTTGAGTGCCCAGACGATTAACTAGTTTGAGCAAAGTTGAAGAAAAAGAGTGGTTTTGATGCAAAGCCCTTCAGATCGTTTATGCCATGTGAGAGAGGAAGGCTAGGGTCCTGAAAATATCAATGCTAGAAAACTAAAAATGAAGGTCCTCACTCGGGCAACAGAAACATACAAGAATAATGGGGAGAGTATCGACTCCTGCAGTGATAATTTGAACATCTACTGTTATGACAGATTTACTTACACAACAGCACTACATTCATCATTTGATCACTGCAGTAGCCTTAGCTACATGGGTAGATTACCATTTACCATAGTTTATACTAAATGGGAGGATGAACAATGAGGGTCCAGGAGTCCTTGGAGAATGGTACTAGCAAAGCTTACCAAAGCTTGTCCTAGTCCTACAGAATGAATCTAATTTGCAGTGTTTTGTAAACGGAAGTTCAGAGGACCAAGTGGTCACTTCTAGAACACTTCTACAGTATAAGCGTTCCAAAAACCCTCAAAGGAGATCAGGTCCCTGGTAGCATGAGCCATAACCCTGCCTGGAATTTCCTTATTGTGGTGGGTGTAACAAAAGGTAATAAGATAAGACAACAATTTGAAGATAGTCTGCTTTAACACAGGGTGTTCTTGCCTCTTACTTTCATAAGAAGTGAATAACTGGCCAGAGTTTCTGAAAGATTTAATACTGCCAAGATAATATCTAAGCTGTCTTTGGAAATGCAGTGTGTATAGGATCCTTTTTCCATCATTTTAGGTTCTGGAAAGAAGAAAGGGAGATGGATGGCTTGATGTAAAGTAAAACCAGATACCATTTAAGGAATAAAGGAAGGATTAGTTCTCAAGGAAACCCTGTCTTTGTGGAAAATGAGATAATGTTGTTCCACCAGAAGAGCTTGTAACTCCGATGCTAGTCTTGGCAGAAGTAAAGCAAGCAGTAAAGCTGTTTTCCAGTTAAGAACTTCAAATTAGCCTGATGCCTTGGTTAAAATGGAGCAGGAGTTAATTTTTATAAAACAAAGTTACGATCCCAAGGAGGAATCAACTGTTTTATAGGAGGCTTGGTATGTAACACCCCTTTCATAAATATTTTGGGGAGGATCCATGGGCAGACATTTTGAAATGACCAACAAATGAACCTTGGTAAAGGAATAAGAAAGGCCAGAGCATAATAACCCATACAAGTATTGTGAAATCAAAGAAATGCTAGCCTTAAAAGGGTTCTGGTTCTTGTCCTGGCACCAGCTAGAAAATATTTTCCATTTGCTAATAATATATGATTTCTTAGTAGCAGGGTTTCTTGCTTCTTTCAATTCCTGCTAAACATCCTCAAAATTACTTGTCTAGGAGGTATTAAGACCATATCCTCCAGGCAGTTAGTTGAAGTTGCTTCAAGCTGAAATCTATCAAACACCCACTCTCCTGTTTGAGTAGGCCCAGTGTGTGAGTAGGGTTATGTAACTGCCCTTGGCCATTTCCCAAAGAAGGGAGAACCATTGTTGCCAGGCTAGCTAGAACAGTATCACCACAATGATCTTTTGGGAGTCACCCTGAATCTTAAGAATGATTCTGGGATATCAGTGGAAAGGGAAAGAAAGCATACAGGAGAAATCCTGTCCAAGAAAGTACATCTGTTTTACAGGCTTTCTTGCATGGAGACCTGCAGCAAAATTTTGCCAGCTGATTGAAGTGAATGGAGGCAAATAGGTGTATGTGGGGGATTCCTCACAGGTGGAAAATATCTGGGAAGATCCCATGTTTCCGTTTCAATTTTTGAGGATCTGTCCTCCATTTGTGTGGATATATCCTGGTAATGCTCAGCTTGTCTGCCAAAACTTTTGCTCTGACAGGATGTCAGATACCTGTGGAGTGAGATTATTCTGAAAAGCTATAGCCCAGGCTACTATAGCTAGTCTGCACAAAGGGTAAGATCTGGTTTCCCCTGTTTATTTATATATCTCAATATCATTACTGTGGCATTGTCTGTAACTAGTTGTAATGGCCCTAGGATGCATAGATAATTGAGAGTTATGTGCATTTTTACTGTCAACATCTCTTTTATGTCTACATGTTATGGTCTGTCCTTTTTGTTCCAATGGCCCTGCACTTTTACCTCCATAGACACCATTCTCCAAGCAAAGTCTAGGGCTTCTGTAGTTACAGATTGTGCTAGAGCTAGGAGGGAAATGGGAGACCTGGATTCAATTAAAAGAAAAAGTTCCCTTTTTGGAAATCCCAAAGCAGGAATCGGGAATGTCAAGGAGATGTTAATATTGGGACCGTACTGATTTTAGGCACTGTTGAATTTTTCTCATGTAGAGTCTGGTTAAGTCTGGAGAATCATGGATGCCATGAGTCCTAGTATCCTGATAAATTCCCTTGCTGATGCCTTTGTCTGAGTGAAAAAACTTAGGAATTGATCTAGATATAGACATACTTTTTTCCACTGGAAGACAAGATTTTTGAACTGAAGCATTTAAGAGCACCCCTATAAAACAATCCTTGAGAAGGAGTCAAGCTAGACTTTTGGATGTTCTCCTGAAAACAAGTCTATGAAGGAGATCTCTCTCTCTCTCTCAGGTGGGGGACTCTTGATACTTTGAAAAAGACACTGCAAAGATAGTAATGTGTCTAAATAAGGACAAATGTGAATACCTTGTAGTCTGCAGTAGGCTATCACTGGGGCTAAACACGTTGTGAATACCACTGGAGCAGTAAATAACCCAGAGGTTAATGCAGACAACTGAAAGTTTGATCCTGAAAAAGAAAACCTTAAGAAACATTTGAAATCTGGTGCTACAAAAGTGTGATGCAAGTATCTTTAAAACTAGGGTCACTAAAAACATTAATGGAGTGTAAGTGGTAGCAAGTCATGAAGGGATAACATTTTGAATTTTAGAACTTTCATAAATTGGAACAGAAAGGAAAGATCTAACTCTAATCTTCATAAGGCTTCTTTCTTGGTCTGATCTGCAGTTAGATCTAGCATTGCTACCAATCCATTTTTTTCTGGACTATCTGGAAATCGAACTGATTGTCTGGTAGACCAGAAAACATTTACAAACTCCAGTACTCTGTTTCAAAAAAAAGAAACAGATTATCAGAATTTGTTAAATCGGCATATTTTCTATGTCTTTTTTACAAAAGTCATAGTAATTCTGCAAAAAAAAGGCATCGCAATCAGAAAAAGAGGGTATTCCCTTCATGTGACATAATGATGATGTCACAGACTGGGCGTATAGTGGGTGGGCATGGGCAGAATTATGCAGTGTACAAAGGGTGTGGCCTAAGTCCGGTTTTACCCCAAGGAAAGGTCAACCCTAGTTAGGTCAAGTGTTTGGTTCAGTGGCACAAACAGAATGCTGGAGTTTGTAAAAATGTCACCTCAGACTGACTTTATTAAGAAAAGCATGTCAATGTGGTCAAGCTCAAAGCAAGCAAGAAAAAAAAAGCAAAGCAAACAAAAGTGTTCTTCTCCAAATGATATACCACTTATGTCATAAAATGGTCAGGAATGTGGGTGAAGAAAGGGGCGATAACAGGTGGGGCTAGAAGCAGTACAAGAGGTGTGGCTCTGCTCTGGTTTTTGTCATGTTGAAAGGTATTAGCCCTAGCCATGCAACTGGGCTAGATAATGCTGTTTGCCTGTGCTGCTATGTACTATGCCTGCTGATGTCTGGGGCTGTGTGGTGTAGCAACAGCTACTTGCTGTCTTTCAAGCTTGTTGTTTTATTGGATGATGTTGGTGTGGTGGCAACTAGAGTTGCTGCCGCTGTAGTGGATATAGAGGTTGCTAGAGTGGAAGGCTGTTCAGCATGCTTACTATTTTTCATGATATGTTGTAAGCAGCATGTTATAAGCAGCTGGCATTCTGTGGCAGGGCCGTTATGCAGAGCCATTTAGACATATCTATGTATGGGACTCATGCATTTAGCAGGCCAGACACATGCTCTGTGATATTTTGTGCTTGTGCATGATTGGTATTACACTGCATTTTAGCAATGTTGTGTGGTTTCCTTACCTGTGTCATCACTCAAGGCTCTAGTACATATCTTGAATCATCTGAATCAAAGTAGAGGAGCATAAGAAGATGAAAAATGTGCACACACACACTCTTTCTTTGTCTAGTACTCTGATTAGCATAAAGCCGGTGTTTACTGACTAGACGGCCTTGTGGAATTTCACTATGCAGAAAGAGGTGGTATAAGATGACTTGTATGCCAGATGCGAGAATTGTGGGCATAGACAAAGTATTGCATAAACAATTGGATTAGAAACCCTTTGCAGTACACGCTGCCTGGCAGTTTACAGAATGCTAGCACTGTCCATGGAAGAAGGTGTGGCTTATGCACCCTGTACTTTATGTAGACAAGTGATACCAAGGAAGCCACTCATGTTAGTGGTGCTCTCTTCTTCTATAGGTTCATAGGTATGTACTAGGTTATCAGTCCTAGGACCTATATAAGCCTAGCCAAATGAGGTTCTCTGGCTTTTCCCACACAAGAAAATTATTTTCCTGTGCCACTGTTGAGCAGAACCACAGCAGTGATCTCCAGGGTAAATTTCCTGTTTCCTATCCAATTGCCAAGATTTCTCTTACAGAGGGCTCATGAGGAGCTTTGATTTACATGAATGGGTAGCCTGTTCCAGAGCATGGGAAGTCTCTGGGACAGGAATCTATCCCTCCAGCATGTTCTGTTTATTGTGGTGGCAAGGTTTAGGTCCCTGGAGCGTGTGGCTCAGAGAGATTGGGATTTCTTTAAGTGTAGCATGTCCACCAGATCTGCGATAGACATAGCTTTTTATGTTAGGCAGAGGTCACCTCGGAGTAGGCGATATGCGGTGGAGTCGAGCTGGAGTTTTTTGAGACGGTCTGCGTATGTCATCTGTTTGAGGCCAGTAATCCTCTTAGTGAGGTGTTTCTGTGGCCTTTCTAGTTGTTGCAGATGTCTTGCGAGGTACATGCCAAATGGGGCATTGTTCTCTATAATGGGTCTGATGAGGGATGAGTAGAGAGGAATGATGAGCTCTCTTTTTCTGGAGGACAATCCTTTTGTGATGAGGTGTTCCACATAGAAGGATTTCCTTACTACTGTGGCAACGTGATTATCAAAGGAGAGACGACTGTCCACCTGTGTCCCAAGGTCTTTTATCACACTTTCAGTGTTTAGTAGGTTACCGCCTATGTGGTAGTTCATGCGTACAGTGTTTTTCCCTAAGGGGATGACAATGCACTTCTTGGCATTGAGCTTTAGGTCATGACTTTGACACCAAGCATTAGTTTCAGTGAGGCCTCTTTGTAGAATGTCCACATCCTTAGGCAAATCGATTATGGCTCTTAGTTTGCAGTCATCTGCAAATTTCATTAGCCAAAGACTAGCTATATTATCCTTGACTTCAGAGAAGTAGATACTGAACAGGAGAAGACCCAGGACCAAACTCTGTGGTACTCCGCTTGTCACTCGTCTGAAGTTGTATTTGGAGTCGGCTACTTTCACTGTGTGGGTTGTCAGTGAGCTAGTTGGCCACCCATCTTGTGACATAGGGATTTATGCCTAGTCCAGTGAGTTTATCTATAATACCAGAGTGGGGGATGGTGTTGAAATCCTTGGCAAGGTCAAGGTAGGCTGTGTGCACTACCTTACCCTCGTTTACGGCTCTGATGACTGCTTCGAAGAAGTCACTCAGGCTTAGGAGGCATGATCTACCTTTTACAAACCCAAACTGAGTGGGGTTCAGATGCTAGAGAAACAGTCATGCTTATCTGCATGCACATGTTTCTGCAGGCCAATGACTGTGTCATACTCTGTGTCTCTGCTTTTCTCTAAAAGGTTTCTGTAGCTAATGGAGAGATACACACACCTTGATGTCAACAGATATAAGATTCATATGCATTCTTCTCAGCCATGCTTGTAGATATGTGGCAGCCACTGTTTGTATAGCTTTTTCCAGCCAGTAACAGTTGGTTAGATGCTGGCAGGAAATTTTCTGCCAGTAACCAACTTGGCATGTATGAAAGAAGCACAATCCAATACTTACACATAGTAAATGCTGCTGTATAGGGACTCTTGATCCTAGCATTTTTGCTTGTTACAACTCCATTATTTCCTCTGTGAGATTTGCTCATATAGTGATGTGCTATTTGCTGCAGGCAAATGTGCTTCAATAAAAGACTCTTACTCATAACTTTATACTTGGTAATAGCTCTAGATTTCAAAGTAAATGACATATGATTTTACTTATGGAAACTAAGCAGTCTTGAGAGAACTAAAAGTGAATGCTGGAGACAGCTAGACGTCTGTCAGTTAGTGCAATGCAATAAAACTATGGGCTGCTGATGGGCTGTTTCATATGATCAAGGGTTTGACATCCTTAGCCTTCATTTGTCTTTTGTGTGACCATGAGCACCTTCGCCACCAGATAGTGCTCTTGAGTTTTTGGGAAGTTGGGATTGTGTCCTTGGTGGTCTTCTTGACTTTCACCATCATCTTCTTTCGGCTGTTCCCATTAGGCGTCACCAGAGTGGATCATCTGTTTCCATTTCTTCCTGTCCTCTGCATCTTGCTCTGTCACACCAACCACCTGCATGTCCTCTCTCACCACATCCATAAACCTTATCTTAGGCCTTCCTCTTTTCTGGTTACCTGGTAGCTTCATCCTTAGCATCTTTTTCCCAATATACCCAGCATACCTCCTCAGCACATGTCCAAACCAACGTAATCTTGCCTCTCTGGCTTTGTCTCCAAACTTCCATCCTGGGCTGACCCTCTAATATACTTATTACTAATCCTGTCCACCCTCGTCACACCCAGTGCAAATCTTAACATCTTTAACTCTGCCACATCCAGCTCTAATACCTGCCTTTTTGTCAATGCCACTGTCTCCAACCCGTATAACATAGCTGGTCTCACTACCCTCTTGCAGACCTTCCCTTTCACTCTTACTGGTACTCGTCTGTCACAAATCACTCCTGACACTCTTCTCCACCCACTCCATCCTGCCTGTACTCTCTTCTTCACCTCTCTTCCACACTCACCATTACTCAATAGTTCACTACTGATCCCAAGTATTTAAACTCATCCACCTTCGCCACCTCTACTCCTTGCATCCTCGCCATTCCTCTATCCTCCCTCTCATTCACACACATATATTCTGTATTAGTCCTGCTGACCTTCATTCCTCTTCTCTCTAGAGCATATCTCCATCTCTCCAGGGTCATCTCCATCTGTTCCCTACTCGCACTACAGATCACAATGTCATCTGCAAACATCATAGTCCACGGGAACTCCTGTCTGATCTCGTCTGTCAACCTGTCCATCACCATTGCAAATACGAAAGGGCTCAGAGCTGATCCTTGATGTAATCCCACCTCCACCTTAAATGCATCCGTCACTCCTACCGCAGACCTCACCGCTGTCACACTACCCTCGTACATATCCTGTACCAGTCTTACATACTTCTCTGACACTTCCAACTTCCTCATACAATGCCACAACTCCTCTCTAGGCACCCTGTCATATGCTTTCTCTAAGTCTACAAAAACACAATGCAACTCCTTCTGACCTTCTCTGTACTTCTCCATCAACACTCTCAGAGCAAACATCACATCTGTAGTGCTCTTTCCCGGCATGAAACCATACTGCTGATCACTAATCATCACGTCCCTTCTTAACCTAGCTTCCACTACTCTTTCCCATAACTTCATGCTGTGACTGATCAATTTAATCCATCTGTAGTTACTACAGCTCTGCACATCACCCTTATTTTTAAAGATCGGTACCAAAACACGTTCTCTATTCCTCAGGCACTCTCTCATTTTCCAAGATTTCATTAAACAATCCGGTTAAAAACTCCACTGCCATTTCACCTAAACACCTCCATGCTTCCACAGGTATGTCATCTGGACCAACAGCTTTTCCATTATTTATCCTCTTCATAGCTATCCTTACTTCCTCCTTGCTAATCCACTGTACTTCACGATTCACTATCCGCACATCATCCAACCTTCTCTCTCTCTCTCATTCTCTTCATCCATCAACCCCTCAAAGTACTCTTTTCATTTCCTCAACACACTCTCCTCGCTTGTGAGTATGTTTCCCTCATTATCCTTTATCACCTTTACCTGCTGCACATCTTTCCTAGCTCGGTCCCTCTGTCTAGCCAATTGGTACAGGTCCTTTTCTCCCTCCTTAGTGTCCAACCTTTCATACAACTCTTCATATGCCTTATCGTTAGCCTTCGCCACCTCTCTCTTTGCCATGCACCTCATCTCCTTATACTCCTGTCTACTTTCTTCATCTCTCTGACAATCCCACTTCTTCTTTGCCAACCTCTTTTTCTGTATACTCTCCCGTACTTCCTCATTCCACCACCATGTCTCCTTGTCGTCCTTCCTCTATCCAGATGTCATACCAAGCACCATTCTAACCGTCTCCCTTACTATCTCTGCTGTAGTTACCCAGCTATTTGGTAACTCTTCATTGCCACCCTGTGCCTGTCTTAACTCTTCCCTGAACATCACCTCACAATTACCCTTTTTCAATTTCCACCATTTGATCCTTGGTGCTGCCCTCAGAATCCTCCTCCTCTTCTTGATCACCAATGTCATCCTACAAACCACCATCCTATGCTGCCTAACTACACTTTCACTGGTCACCACTTTACAGACTTCAATCTCCTTCAAGCTGGCCTTCCTACATAAGATATAATCCACCTGTATGCATCTTCCTCCACTCTTGTATATCACCCTATGCTCCCCCCTCTTGTTAAAATATGTATTCACCACAGCTATGTCCATCCTTTTCGCAAAATCCACTACCATCTGACCTTCTGCATTCCTCTGTTTAACACCATACCTACCCATCACTTCCTCATCCCCTCTGTTCCCTTCGACAACATGCCCATTGAAATCTGCTCCAATCACCACCCTATCATCTTTAGGTGCAGTCATCACCACTTCATCCAACTCACTCCAAAATGTTTCTTTCTCATCCATCGCACACCAAACTTGTGGAGCATATGCACTAACAACATTCATCATTACACCATCAATTTCCAGCTTCATAAACATCACTCTATCAGACACTCTTTTCACCCACAAAACACTCCTAGCATATTGTTCCTTCAGGATAACTCCTACGTCATTTCTCCTCCCATCCACACCATGATAAAACAATTTGAACCCACCTCCAATGCACCTAGCCTTACTCCCCTTCCATCTGGTCTCTTGCACGCACAATATACCAACCTTCCTTCTGTCCATCATATCGGCTAGCTCTCTACCTATACCAGTCATACTGCCAACATTCAAAGTTCCGACCCTCGCTACCACAGTCCTAGCCTTTCTCCTTTCTTCCTGCCTTCGGCCATGCCTTCCGCTTCTTCTCCTCCTTCGGCCAACAGTAGCCCAATTTCTGCCAGCACCCTGTTGGCAAACAGTACTGGTGTTGGTCGTTGTTAACCCAGGCCTCGACCGATCCGGTATGGAAATATTTACTGGTGTCCGCATGAAGTATTTGGCGAAGTTTTTCATCGGATGCCCTTCCTGACGCAACCCTCCCCATTTACCCGGGCTTGAGACCAGCACAAAGAAATGCACTGGCTTGTGCATCCAAGTGGCTGCATCTAGTAATTACCTATGAAGCAATCAGCGTAAAGATTAAACACATCTTTTAAGTAGATATAAACTACTATTCGATGAATGGAAAATTACATTAAAACAGATTTTTTTTTTAACATTATAATTTAAGTAATATGTAATATATATATATATATATATATATATATATATATATATATATAAATATATACACACACACACACACACACACACACACACACACACACACACACACACATACATATTTGCTTGATGATACATATAGTGGTCTACTGATTTAAAGTAAGCGCAACTACCCAAATTGGGTGTAAGAGATCAAAAAGAGAATTAGAAGGGAAGCTTAAATGGGATTTTTATTCGCACTAGGAACCTTACATTTCACAGAAGGCAATCGGTTTACTCGTTTTTTTATTTATCTTTAATATGATTAGCTATTCAACATGTTCTATGACAAAAAATGAGCTTTCAGGCAATACTTTTCTTTCATACAGCCATTATTCTAAGGAACTTAGTTATTGCAGAGGTCACAGAATGCCAAGTCTTAATAGCAACATGAATGTGACTGATGAAAAAGGTTTTCTTTATAATGTGTTTCTTTAAATAGAAATGGCCTTAACAGCGGCAATAAGAGAATACAGGTGTCTTTTTTACATGAAACTTGCTTATTGGAACATGTTCTCAGTATATTAAATGCAAAGGAATCTATAGTACTAACTAGTCTTAGCTTTATGGAAAAGAGAATTGTACCACCAATCTCATGGAGAACAGCAATTAGAAAGGTATGATGTATGTCATCATTCTGAATAGCAAAACAGAATTTTAACCTTAGCAAATATGTGCTGGAATTTGGGAATTGGAAATGAAATTTTAAGAAAATTTAATTTTAAATATGATGGGAAGTATAATGGCAGGAGACTGTATACTCAAAGAAAATTATATTAGCACAATTAACAAACACAGAATTTCAGTGTATTAGTTAAGGCTTTAGAAAACATTACTGATGGGGGCAGAGCCTAGACGATCAGCTAAGCACAGCACTTTTTCTGAGCTCTATAAAATTACTATAATTTGCAGGAATTAGATTAATATATACATATACTTAAAGTTTTATAAACTCTAGTTACTAATAATCTAAACTTTAACTTTATAAACTTTGAAGTTTTTATTCCAAACACTTCCTGTCAAATTATTTGAGACTAAACTTGAAGGAAAATGAACAGCTCCAAGTCTTCACAATCTGATGCTGCACTGAGCAAAGAACTACAGCTGGTGTCTTCCACTCTACAGTCACCATCACTGAAGATAGATGACTTTGAACAAAAGCCAGAGAATTTAAGTGAGAATAGTTCTAAACAAACTGAAGTTTTTACAGACCTTTTTCAACAACAACATCAAAATACAATAATGGACATGGAGACTGACATAAATGGAAGATTGAAGGAGAATGAACTGCACACAGACTTTCTTCGCAAACAAAACACATGGGTAATGAATAAAACTGATGACCTTGAAAATTGGGAGAGAAGATGCAATATTTGAATTTTCGGAGTACCAGAGAAAACAGAAGGTGAGAACATGATTTTATTTTCGAATAAATGGATTCCCAAAAGTTTAGACTTGCAAGTAGGGCTCTCATCTGGTATAGAAAGAGCTTATAGCGCAGTTGGTAAGCCAGTGCTCACATCCCCCACAGCAACAATGAGATCTATTGTTGCAAAAATCCTCTCTTATCTTGATAAGGAATTAGTTTTAAAAACAGTTTGCAGGAAAGCTTCATTAAAATTTAACCAACACAACACCCCATCAGATTTGATGATGACTACTCTGTGAGAATTCTGGAAATGAGGAAGAAATATTAGCCACTGGTTAAACATCTGAAACAAAACAACATCAGAGCCCAAATATTGTATCCAACAAAAATCAAAATGCACCTTTCTTCTGGTACAAGAATCTTTAACAACCTGGATGAAACTATCTCCTTTATAACAAACAGCAACCTAATCACCATCCCAGAGGATATGGACTTTTCCCTGTCTTCTTTAGAGAGAATATCTGAGAAAAATACATGGCATGATGTCACAAAGAAGAAAGAAAAAAACGGAGACTTCAGCTGCCATAACAAATTAATCTCTCAAAGAATCAACTGGTAAATAATCAAATCTTGTTCTTTTTTTTGTTAGTGATTAATGTCTCTTCATTCATACTTACTGCATCATTATGGTAATAAATGCTGTTTAAATATCATTTAACACACAGGGGAAATAATTAACTAATAACAATAATATTAAGGAATTGCTTAAAAAAAGTTTAATCTCATTGGCTACTGAGATAATTTATAGCCAAAAAAAAAACGAAAACAAAATTGAGTTCATTTCCAAATAAGGCACTGTTAGTAAATCAGATATAAGTGAGTTGGTGGAGGGCTCCATGCTGCATACATGTATAAATCTTTATTAAAATACTAATGCAGCTTGTTTAACAACTACATAACATAAAGTGTCACAATAACTTCATTACATTAGATAATCATTTTTTTTTTCATTTATTTAACCTTAAATACCCAATTTAATGTCTTATTAATGTTAGAGTATCTGTTACACTAACTAAACATGGTGTCATTTTTTAGCTTTATTTCCCCTTTTTTACCTCACTAAGCCATTTTTTCTCAAAGACATGACCCTCTAGCTATTTTTAAACTGCCTTATCTTCCCTAAGGCTTCTGGAAGCTGTTGGTCCATTCTGCTATGTTGCACCCTACAGGAAGTGTAGGAAACAGTATTGGAGATGCACCATTACCTTTAAACTTCCCAAGTAAAGCTAAAAAGACTCAGACTGCTGCACTTGTTAGATTCTTTTATTTATATAAAAAGCTACTATTTTCAAGCTGATGTTTAGAAATTGGAAAATGACAGTTTAATATGATTACTAATTTAAATTAAAGCTGACAGAAACAAGTATAAGCCTGAATAAGTCAAGACTTAGAAACATAAATATACACAGAATTTAAAGTCTGCAGTAGTGTTTCCTGATTATGTAATATTTGAAGACAGCAAATTGTACAAGCTTTTGAGAACATTTTGTTATAACTGTACCCTCAAGCTTCTGTGCCAATGAAGTTCTAGTAGACTGAAGAGAAGTACAGAGTATTTGTACAGCAGAACCTGGTTAACAGTTTTTTTTTTCATATTGCTGCATAAGACTAGAGGGTCTGTATGGGTGTCATCTAATAACATTTTTATGCAAAAAAGTGTTATAGCCATGCTATTTGTAGACATTAAGGCAGTTACATGTTTTCTAGGCCACAGTGGTGCAGTGGTTAGCATTGTCGCCTCACAGCAAGAGGTTCTCCCATTTGATTCTTGGCTGGAGCACCTTCTGTGTGGAGTCTGCATGTCCTCACCATGGTTGAATGATGCTTCAAGACATGCAGGTAGGTGCATGCGTGAATGGGTGTGTCTTCTTTCAAGGTTGGGCATCGGGTTGGCAACGAGGCACCCTAAAAATCCACTGCCAGTCATTAGCGGACTGGAGTTCCGCTGTGGTGACACCTAACCAGGAAAAGCCGAAGGATGGCAGTTGCATGCAAAAAAAAAAAAAAAAAAAAAAATCACATGGTTCATTACTATGGAGACAAGAACATGTGTGAGATGTTCCTGGATGCCACTGTCAAACAGTACTTCTCAGAATCTTTTGCCAATAGCTCACAAAGTTAAATGTGATTATGATACTGGAGATAGCTGCACTAAGATAGTGGCCTCAGGTCCAGTCCAGTTGGCAGATTTTGACTACAGAGAAGCTTTTATAGCTGCAAGAATCTTGAGCAAGAAAAACTTAAGAATCACCTGTCTTTTATGAGGTGAATAAAAGGTGTAAACAACTAGATTTAACATAGATTAAATACAGGAGTTCACCTCTGGTGGTAAACTTAAAAACTGCAAGCATTGTTACATCAATACAACCTAGTTAATTACAAGGTCCTTTTCTTAATGAACATAAAACTTGCTTCTCTATTACATTTGTTGAAATTTCTCTATTATATATAAAATATCTAAAGTATCCACACTCCAACTGAGATTGTTTAGAAAACAAGAGCAAGTTAAGACCTTGCAGAAGTAAAAGAAATGATAAACAGATGCAAGATGAACGGTTAGAATGTAACACCTAATAAATTATCTGCATCTGAACAGAAGATGAGCGTGATGTAAAGAAGTTTGTTTTAATAATACAGGAAATGTAATAGTCATCACTAACCTCTAACAATTCTTCGTAGCTATATGAAGCTGCATTATTGCCATTATAAGAATAGCCTACATGAAGTTTTATTTTTACAGTGTTGGTGAACAATCAGCATTAAGCACATTTTAATGCAGTCGCCTCACTTTCCCTTTATTGATTTGGTCATTCACTACTTCTTGTTACAAATAATATAGATAACAATGAATTCAGACTTTTAATCCTATAACAATAAATGCAGTCCAACATTATCTATTCATCTTAACAAAATGTACTTTAATATATTTCATTGATGTAACTGTGAAACCCCTTCATGTTAACCTAACAGAAATCTTTGGGAGCTTTTACTTGATTAGAACAATATAGATGAACAAAACATCAGAGTATTGATGAATAACTATGCTCAAGCAATCATTTATGCATTTTTTTATATACGTATTACACTGCCCCAAAGATTTTTACACAAGTTGTTGGTTACTTAACACATTTTTAAATACAAAATGAGAGGCTTTCAGTTGGACTGGCATATACTCTAACTAGATATAAATGTCTGAGCCAGGCTATATGCTCCTTTCTTGTTCATTACTGTTGTTCACAATACTTTCTAATATTTGTGCACCAGTATTTTGAAATAAATAAATAAATATATATATATATATATATATATATATATATATATATATATATATATATATATAAGGGGGGCCCCAACTTCATTTTTGGATAATGTAATTAATTAATGTAATTAATGTAATTAAAATATTAATTTCTATTGGCACTAGCTATTAGATAAATAAGTTGTACTTGTTTTAAACACATTTGATTTCGTATAGTAACTCACATCAAAGATAGGAACTTCAACATCCAGTATTATAATTGTAACTTAAGATACAAATATATGTGTGTTTCTCCATTTTCCTCACTACATTTTAATAACTTAGTGGAAACAGTTCAATCAATTGTATGTTTACAGTGCAAGTCATTTTACTAGTACATTTTAGACCTGATAGGTATGTTCGTGATGGGTTGGAGAAGCAGCTTGATTGATTTTATCTCATCTTTCAAACTGGGAATTTTTTTAATTCTATGTAGGTGTTGGGAATTACATTATTTGTTTCTCTATGTTTTAATATGATTGTTTTGTTGTTTCTTTCTGCACTTATGCCTGATTATAATATACTTCACATCGTATTCACAATCATGATTCTTGCAAACATGTGACTTAAACAAATCAAGGTTTGGAAGTCTCAGCATTTCATTTAATGCTTTGAGATAATAAAATCAGTTATTACTGACCATTGGAGAAATTACTCCTATAACTCAACATGTCTTTGTCTTTATCTTCACTTAATATAAATGGCATCAATAATTCAAACAAGAGGTCAAACCTTTTGAGATACCTTAACTTAAACAAACCACAAATAGTATTCCTACAGGAAACACATTTTAAAAATACAGAAAAGGATGTTTGGAAACCAAATATTTATATGATACTAGCTTGTGCTTCATTTAAGTCTAAAAGGAGAGGAGTGATGATCCTATGGAAGAATATTATCTGCCCTCAAATATTATATAAGCATGAACACCCTGAGGGATTACTAGCTATCACTATCCTAAAATTCAATCATAGAATTTGGACACTTGCTAACCTTTACTGATTCCCAGAACTGGGTGCTCCAACTGCTAAACATCTCAATCTTATTGATAGCATATCAAAAGGGAATCTGATTTTAGGGGGTGATTTTAACTGCTTGTTATATAATTCTGATACAACAAGTAGTCGTCCATTTAGACTAACATCCCCTGCTAAATTTTTTAAGAAATGGATAAATTCTCACAATCTGTATGATATACATAACTTTAAAAATAACAAATCACTCTGGTATACACACACTGATTCACATATTTAAACTCAAACCATAAGAGATAAAGTCCTTACCTCCAATAATTTAAAATTAAAACTTAAATCCTTTACTATATTTCCTTGTCCTTTATCAGACCATGATTGTCTTATGTTAGATATACAAATAGACTTCACAAACCTAAATACTATTACTAGAATTCATGCCTATATCACTAAACTAAAAGACTTTAAACCATGGTTATTATCAGAATTAGACTTCTTTTTAGAGACAACGTATAACTCTACAACAAACATTATTATGGTTTGGGATGCTCTAAAAGCATATATTTATGTTAAACTATAGTCTGGTATAAGAAAAAATTTAAGGAATGTGAATGGGAACTATAAAATGTACAGTCTCAATTAACCTCCTTGAGATCCAAGTCATCACAATTAAACTCAAATATCAAGAAAGAAATAGATACAGTAAACAAGAAATATCTAGATATTTTGGCAGACAAAACAAACTTAACACTAAAAAAATGAAATTAAAACTCTTATGCTCTTACTCCTAAACACATACACAGTTTGTCATTAAGAGTAAAATTACATTCCAAGCCAAATAATAATCTTAAAATTATTACATGAAGGTACTAATAAGACAGTTTCTGATATCAGAGACATATTAAAAGCCTTTAGATATCATTTCACCAAACATCATAATTCAGATAATATAAACAAAAACATTACAGCCTAAGAATTAATCACTTTAAATTTGAATGTCATCCCAGAAAATCTTCATACTACTCTTGAGAAATGAATAACTCTAAATAAAATCAGAAATAAAATTAGAAACCTTAAACCTAACAAAGCTCCCAGCATAGATGGCATCATAGCAGAGATTTATAAGCTGTTTCCAGATTCAATTATATCTTTATTTCATAAGACCCCTGGTTGAAGTGCAAACTAAAAATTTGATTGCTCCCTTTTGGAGACTTGATTATCCGGGTCTATATTATATCATTGAACATTTAAAAAAGCAAATGATGAATAAACCACCCCACGTAAGTGAAAGCTTACAATCTCGAAAGCTCAGAACAGTGTTTTTTTCCCAAGGGAAAAAAATCGCTGTTCCACAAAAAAAAAAAAAATGAAAGACTACATAAAGTGGGGGGAGGGTCTTTGCCCCCCACAACCCCTCTTCTTAAATATACCAACTCCGAGATCACACTACAGTGCTGAAAATGGCAAAGTAATGGAAGTGGCCAAACAAATTTTTCCCTGGGAAAGAATTCACTTAAAAGCCGCTTCGTTATTGTGCCTTTTCATTGTTTTAAGTTCGACCAAGACGCATTCAATAGAATGCATCTTCGGTCAGTTAATAGGAACCCGATTATCCATATTCTTAAATTTGACAAAGATTTGCAGCTATGTAAATTGTATAGACCAATTTCCTTATTAAATAATGACTACAAAAATCTTTATGTCTATATTTGTGGACAAAATAAAGGTTCCACTTTCACATTTGGTACATAATGACCAAACTGGGTTTATTCATAAAAGGCACAGTCATGATAATATCACAAGAATATTAACATTAACAGAATTCTAAAACAAAGAAAATGAAGAAGCCTGGTTAGTGAGTCTAGACATAGAAACAACATTTGATTCTGTAAAATGGGACTTTTTGTTTGAAACACTAAAAGCATTCATCATTTGGCATATGTCAAATTAGGCCCTTCACTTCAATGTACATCACCATAACCAAAGGTACCAAACAATGCTGCCCTTTATCCCCAATATTATTTGCCCTTGTCACAGAAATATTAGTGTCATCAATAAGAAATAATCAAGAAGTCAAAGACATTAATATTAATATTCAATACTATTCTAAAATAGTCCTATTTGTGGATGATATTCTGTTTACCTTACCCAAGTCAAATCAAGAATTATTAGAACTAGACACAATAATAAATAACTTTCAAAAATTTTCAGGCCTCCACTTTAATAAGCAAAAATCTAAACATATTATTCTTAATGACAAAGGGAAATCTCAGCTAGTTAACCAAAGCATTATTGGAGAACAAGTTAATGCACTAAACTACTTAGGGATAACCTTATGCAAAAACTTGGAAAAAACAAGAGAAACAAATTATAAAAGCATGATATCTCAGGTAAATACATACATAAGTAGCTGGAACAATATGTTTTTTTCATTCAAGGACAGACTGCAATTGTTAAAAATGACTCTTCTTCTAAAAATGTTATATATTGTTCGGGCTCTAGACACCCATCCTGGGAATAATTATATTAAATGGATAAATAAAACTTTATTAAATTTCCTATGGTACCCAAACAAAAATAAGATTATGTATATGCATCACATTATATCTTGGGATGGTGGTGGTTTAAGATTCCCTGACTTGGAAACATATATCAAAGCATCATTACTTAAAAGCACATTATATAGGACTGACTCAAATTACAACTCAAATTGGACAGATCTCCATATAGCTATAATACAAAATGAAAACTCACTGTCATGTAAAATTCCTTCCAAACATCACTCCAATACGTTCTATTTATTTCTTAGTCAAACTGTTCAATAGAATGTGACAAAACCTACAAAACTAAACTATCTAAATAACATTATTAACAAATTTAGTAAAATAATACACTCAAATGCAGATAACAAATCCCGGTTTAACTAATAATCCCCTTTAAAATGACAAAAAAAACTTCCTGGATAAACTTTGCATTAACACTTTTTTATGAATGGGAAACTAATAACCTTATTTGTTGGAAACAATGTACTACAGACTTGGAAAATTTACAATTTCAGCAAATTATGGAAGACTGTAACTTATCACCACAAGATTGGTTATTACTACAAAGTGTAATTGCTTATTCTCAAGATTTATTCAGAATTATTCAGAACTCTTCATATTCAGATCAATCTCCCTTAATCACTCTCATATCTGAAATATTATTTAATGATTAACAGTTTAACAATTAAGTATCCAAATTATAGACCATTTTGTTAAGTTACAGGTCGATTTTAGCTAAGCAACTGAACACAAAGATTAAAGGCCTACCTCATAGTTGCTCCCAGACAGAAAAACTTAAAATTCTGTCTTCAGTAAAATTCACTTCTTAGGGCCAATACTGGAGTGTATTTACTTGGAAGTAATGATGAATCTGGGCATCTTGGGGCAATTCAGCAATTGCCTCATGTACACAGACAACACTCTCCTCCTACCACCCAACACTACGACCTATGAAAGATGAACTTATATAGCCAAACTGGAAGCAAAGCTCTCTTCACCCAAGATTGGACTAGACAGTCAAGAGAAGAGGGTAAACATTTGCACCACACCACACTCATCACACAGTCCCTCAAAACCTACACCACCAAAACAGACACATAGAAACACAAAACACACACCTACATTCGCGGAGGCTCTCAATAAAACTCTGCTCAAGCAACAGAGACCTCCAAAGCAGAAACGCAAGCAACCTCCACCTCTAATACAACCCAAAAGACACATAGCCCACAGACTCAGTGTGCCAGTCAACCACAGCCCAAAGGCATAACAACGTACCTAACACTCTAGCCATAGGTGACTCTACAGTCAGGCACACTGATGTTCCACACACCAGGCTAAACAAGGAGAAAGTTACTGTCAGCTGCAGGGTGCCAGGATCCGCCACATAACGCACGCATTCAGGTCACTCCACAACAAGTACAAATATGACTCTGTCTTTGTCCATGCTGGTGTGAAAGACCTGAGATGTACCTCCCTGGACTAGATGAAGAGAGACATGGAGGAGCTCTCCAATCTTGTAGCCCAAGCAGGTATGATCCTAGCCCTGAGTAGCATCCTGCCATCACCCAGAATGATACCCCAATACAAGGACAAAATGATTGACTTCAACAACTGGCTAAGCTTCTGGTGTCATTCTAAAGGGATCCAGTATCTGCATGCCTGGGAAGACATGATCGACTGACCGTGATGCTTTGCCAAAGATGCCCTGCACCTGTCGCCCTTGGGATTCTGGATACTGGCTAAGGCTCTAGCCACCCCTATAGTGCCTTTTTTAGGCAAGGTTCAAATTACAAATTCACCACCATAACAGGTACAAGCAAGCAAAATCTGAAGGTAATGCTACTCAATACTAGAAGTCTAAACCTCAAAATGCATTCACTCGAGGCACTCCTTAAAATGGAGAACATCGACTTCTGTGCAGTGACAGAGACCTGGTTCAAGGCTCCAGAGAGCACCCCTGCATTACCAGGCTATAATTCATACCACACCTTTCGGCCACCTAACCTGGACCAAAACACTAAATGCGGAGGCATGTCCATATTCATTAAGGATAACCACACCTCCAGGCTAGCTGTTCAGCATAATGCATCTGAAGTTATCCAAGTGCAACTAACTTTGGGCAAGACCGCAATTCAAATTGTAACTTCCTACAAGTCCCCCACCATGCCCCAGGATTCCAACTCCTTATTTCTTGATGCACTGGAAAATATTAGAGTACAACCCAACACCCTAATAATAGGCAATTTCAACAACCCAGGGAACAAACCAAAGCCACGCAGGGTAGACCAAGTGCACGGATTAAACCATATACATTTGTACATCCAAAAGCAATCCAGCACAAAGGAAGGTAAAATAAGTAGGCTTTATTGTGGCAACTCCATCATGCAAACCGGTTTCGGCTAAGAATCAAGCCTTCTTCAGTGCAACAGAAAATACAATTAGAGCACATCATCATCATCAACAACCCACCATTAACTGGGAAAACTACTCATGTACCAACTCTTTTGCTCCATGTTATCTGAAATTCATAAATTCCAACGCTTTAGATCAACTTTTCCACATCCCCACCAGAGGCAGCAATATCCTAGACCTAGTTATTACCAACACGGGTGACCGGTGTTCCACTCCAGAGGTCACTTCCTCATTGGTCAGATCCGACCACAAGCTAATCACCCTAGACATCCTGCTCCCACCCCCATTAGGTAAACCACAATAAAAAGTTTCTCCAAAGCCAACTTCACTTCTTAATACAGAAGTGGCAAACTTAATGACACTCATGCAGACGGACATCAAAGGTATGTCTGCTAAATCCTACACAAATGCACTTTATAAGCCCTTACAGGAATGCATGGATCGTGCTATCCCTAACAGAACCAAGATGCTATCCTCCAAAAAAAGTAAGCCAATCTGGTGGTCCCCTGCCATAAACAAACTCTACAACAGAAGATAGAAACTGTTCCAAAAAAAAGAGTAAAATCCCATGATTGGAGGAACTCCCTGGTCAGCCTCAGTAAGAAGCTGAGATCCCTCATAAAATCCTCCAAAGCTAGTTACAAAAACAAATTCACCACTGATTCTAAAGACAACCACAAAGCATTCTATGTCTATGTCAAGAATCTCAATAGCAACACTCAGATCTGCTCTGAGTTACAGCACAATGGCACTAAATATACAGAACCAACTGACATTGCCAACATCCTGGCAGATAGGTTCAGTGCTAACTTTACCCCACTCTCATCCCCTAAAGAGCCCATCTCTATACCAGAAGAATGCAAAATTCATGTAATCACGGCTGCACAGGTAAAAACAACACTCTCCAAAGCCAAGAACACAGCATCCATGGGACCTGACAAAATCCCAGGCTGCATTCTACATGAACTACAGAATGAACTGGCACCCCATCTAAGCACCATGTTCAATCATAGCCACACCTCAGGCTTTGTGCCCATAGAATGGCGCACAGCAACGGTTATCCCACTCCACAAAGGGGGAGCCACCACGGACCCCAGGAACTAATGCTCCATTAGCCTAACGAGCCTGGTCTGCAAGGCCATGGAACATATCATCATGGAACATAAACAAAGACATTGGTAATTTCCAAACTCTGGACCCACCCAGTTCAGGTTTGTAAAAGGCAGATCATGTCTCTTTAACCTGATAGACTTCTTTGAAGCAGTCAACAAGGCCGTAGATGAGGGTAAGGTGGTTCACACAGCCTATCTAGATCTTGCCAAGGCTTTTGACACCATCCCCCACTCTGGAATTATAGATAAGCTCACTAAACTAGGTATAAATCCCTATGTCACAATATGGGTTGCAAACATGCTCACTGATGGAACCAACACTTTGAAAGTAGCATGAGGTTCAGTCCTGGATCCTCTTCTGTTTGGTATCTACTTTTCTAAAGTACAGGCTGACACAGAAGGTCTTTGGCTAATGAAGTTCGCAGATGACTGCAAACTAGGAGCCATAATCAAAACTCCTAATGATGTGGACATCCTACAAAAGGGCCACATAGGTGGTAGTCTACTTAACACCAAAAGTGTGATAAGAGACCTTGGGACACAGGTGGACGGTAGTCTCTCCTTTGATAATCATATCTCCACAGTAGTCAGGAAATCCTTCTAGGTGGCACACCTCATCACAAAAGGTTTCTCATCCAGGAAAAAAAAAGAGGTCATTGTTCCCCTCTACTCATCACTCATTAGACCCATTAGAGAGTACAACGCCCCTTATGGTATGTATATCACAAGACATCTACAACAACTGGAAAGGCCGCAGAAATACCTCACAAAGAGGATTACCAGCCTCATACAGATGCCCTATGCAGAAAGTCTCAAAAAACTCCGTCGCATATCACCTACTCAGAGGGGATCTCTGCCTAACATACAAAGCTATGTCAAACCCAGAGCTGTTGGACATGCTCCACTTAAAGAAATCCAAATCCCTCCAAGCTACATGCTCTAGGGACCTAAACCTTGTCACCACAACAAATAGAACATGCTGAAGGGATGGATTCCTGTCCCAGAGACTTTGCATACTGTGGAACAAACTACCTAACTATATCAAACAAAGCTCCTCATTAGCACTCAAGAAAAATCTTGATGATTGGATGGGAAATAGGAAATTCACCCCGGGGATCACCGGCTCTGCTTGACAGGGGCACAGAAAAATAATTTTATTGGGTAGCGAAAGCCAGGGTACTTTTTTGGCTAGGCTTATATAGGCCCTAGGGCCAATAGCTTAGTAACTACCTATGAACATTTTTAACTCCTGACAAAATTGCTAAATTCAAAAAATCAAATAAATAAATAAATAATAAATAATATAATTTGCTGGAGATGTCTAACATCATATAATGCAGATTGGTTCCATATTTTCTATGATTGCTCTAAACTAAGGACTTTTAGGAGAGATATTGATTATTTTCTTTCAGCTTTATATTCAGGTAACTTCACATTAACTGAAACTTTAATTTTTCTTAATGTTGATGAAACCTTTTCTTTAAATAAGTCATATTCATACTTATTATGGACAATATTACCTCTACCACCTCTCCGAGTCTTGGTGAATTTCTCTCCTTACTAAAAGAAACCATAAACAAGGAAGTCAGAACTAAAGAAATTAATATAAGAATATATCCAAGAAGTTTTACTAACAATCCGTGGACAAAGGTTTCATACCTAATTGAGACTTTCCAAATTGATTTTTAACCCTGTTTAATCATTATTTGTTTGCTTCACTGAAAGTTCTTTTCTTAAAATATTTATACTACCCAAATATTTTTCAGGCCTATGTAAATAGTTGATTTAGTTTCATTGTTGTTAAAAGTTGTCTGTTCAGTATACTCAATGTATTAGTGTTTATTCTCTTATTCTATCCTTAATAAAAATATTGGAAAAAAAAATAAAACATTACTGACTTACTTAATCTAACAGATGTTAAATTTTCTGAATCAAATTATTTTGTACTCATTTCTCTTACAGATATAGCACACAATCAAAAAATGATAGGCTATTTACTTCAAATGATTTAGCTTCTAAATTAGACAGGAGAAAAGTAGATAATGTGTCCTTCACATCATGCTGCTTAAAATCAGGAAAAGTGGTTTCTTTTAATAGCTGTCAGCCTTTATACTGAAATTAACAGTTTCAAGAATGATTTCTTATAGAAATACAATAGTTATTAGATTTTGATAATGGCAAGGTTTCTGATGCAATCTTTTGGGATTCAATGAAAGCATATTTATATGCCAAAGTCTCAAAGTGGAATTATAAGATAAAGCAATAGGATAAAGACTTATTAGAACTGAAAGGCAAAAGAGTCAAATACAGCATAAAAATACAAAGAAAAAAAGGCTTATTATCAGAAATAAAAAAATGAATGCATTATTTCAGGCTATCCAACCATGTAAGGTTCTCATTAGTTTAGGAAAAGTCAAATTGCATTACATAAGAATAATATTAGGCAAGTGATCATGGGGACGATAAGAGGACTATCCTTTAAGTAGACATACTTAAAAGTTCTTGACACCATTTATGGGTACTTAATAGCGCCCGCCCCCAAATCAAGCAGGAATGTACATGATAACCCTGTTGTAAATGTTTGTCATATCAGTCCAGTCATTAAAAAAAACCCTAAATGGAGACAAACTAGTATTTTGCTTGATCTTTAGTGGCAACATATTCTTTGAGGTGGGAATACATTGTATTCGGAATCCATCCCTGCACAAGCACTTTCCTGGCACACAAATTAATTATTTCCCTCAGCAACCCCTTCAGTAACATTTCTTAGTATGCACAAGCAATAAAATGAAACATTTCCCAAAGTGATCCCTTTAGTAACGTGCCCTAGTATGCACAAGCACCAAAATGAAACATTTCCCAAAGTGATCCCTTTAGTAACGTGCCCTAGTATGCACAAGCATTCAAATGAAACATTCACCCAAGTGACTCCTTCAGTAATATGTCTAGGTATGCACAAGCACTAAAATGAAACATTTCTCCAAGTGCCCCTTCAACAAAATGTCAAGGCATGCACAAGTACCAAAATAAAACATTTAGCCAAGCGACCCCCTCCAGTAAAAATATCAAGGCATCAATTCAGCTCCCATTGCATATCCATATTCTGACTGAAACCTCCTACTTTCTGGTGTAACTTCAGGGCTAATTACATACTTTGCATGAAAATTAGTTCATTTATAGATTTCTGTCTATGAATTAAACTCTATCGTCTATGTGTTAATCGTGTTATGCACTTCTGATAGGGTGTATGTTTACAAAACGTCCTCCACATTTCCATAGTCATTCTGATCGCCTGGGATTTGTATAACCTCAGGGTGCTACTCTTTTTGTTTCACCACTTCAAAAATGTGAAGTCCTGGACTATGAATACTGCCCTTGCTCTGTACTCTAGCAAATGTGTTTATATATTGCATTGTATTCTTTCCTATACTGATAATACATACACTCCATCTTACTTACAATACACTAAAACATTACACCTAGAAGAATCTTTACTAATGTTCTTACTGGGTAATTACAAATGCCCGAACACAGAAGGTGAAACAACAGAAAAGAACAGCATGTGCTTAAAGGCATGTCTGTGAATTACAGAGTTGGGACTTTATTAACACCATCAAGGACACACAGCAATTTATTAATTGAATGGCTCACAACCACATTACAAAAACTAAGGTTATAGAACTCAAAATTAACTTATTTTTATTTTATTTATTGTAAATGTGTGAGACTTCTATGTGCAAGTGCCTCTTTCTAGCACTGATCTAGGCCCACTGTCTAGTTAAGTGACTTACTGAAAGCCAAACAGATACAAAATGGAGATTGAGGAAATCAGG
>NC_056727.1:747597665-747617665 GCF_019279795.1 Protopterus annectens
CTATCTGTAACGCATGCAATCAGTTTACCCAAGTTCAAGTCATCTGCATACAGACTGTAGAACCTCAGATGAAAAAGATTGTACCTTTCAGATTGATCTAAACAAGTATGGGCCTAAGACAGAGCACTGTGGGACACCCTGGCTGTAACCAAGAATATCACTTGTGCAATTGTTGTATGACACTTGCCATGTCCTATTTGTAAGCCATATAGCTATCCATCTTATCAAGAGTACATCAATACCTAGTTGTTCTAATTTATTGATCAGCATTTGTGTATGACACTGTCAAATGCTGCAGTTAAATCTATATAAATTATATCACAGCACACTTTTTCATTCATATCTATTATATTGTTATAAAACATCATATTACAGGTAGTAATAAATCTATTTTCAGCATATGCATGCTGATATTTGGGTTAAAGTCCCAAATTTCCAGTTCTGAAAATAACTTATCCAATACTACCTTCTCCATTTTTCCACAACATGAAAGTAGATTTAAGGATCTGTATGACTGTAGGTTTGTCCTACTCCCCTTTCCCTTAAAGACAGGTTTAATAAGTGCATGTCGCCAATCTTGAGGAATATCCCCATAGTTATACAATCTAGCAAACAATAGATATAATGGTACTGGAAGGTCTTGCTAAAATGTTGTCAGGTCATTATTACTAATTCTGTGTCCTACCTCTGCTTTATTTGGATCCAGTTTGCATAATTCTTTTTCAATATAATCTAATTTGATTTTTATCTGAGGTTACCTGGATGCCTCCCCTTTGTGGAGCCAACTATTTTGTATAACATTTTGTGTCTGGAATAAATTTTTGAATCTACACAGTTTATCAATTTGCATGAATTTACTCCTTCCACATATTTTCTATCTATAAAATGCTTTATTATTATTCTCTGTATCTTTAAATGAATTTTCTTCAAAATGTTCTTGATCATGTCTCATACTATGCTTAATCTGCTTGTCCAGTTTATTTTCAAAGCTATAGTTTTTTTATTCTTCCCCATTTCTTATATTTTTCTCTCTTGCCTTAATCAAGTATCTTGATCTTACAGAAATATATCCTCCTGATTTTGTGTGCCTGGATCCCGATGTTAAACATTTTTTTTTTATTCAAACAAAATTCTCTTTTAAAACTTTCCACTTTCCCTTCTAGAGTTTTTCCACAGAATGCATCCCTTCAATTAGTTTTACATACTGACTGTTTTGCTTCCATATAATCGGATATTAATCTTCTGAGCATTGGTTTAGATTTCAGTTTGGCAGAATTATCTAGCAAGAAATTAACCTTTATTCCCCCATGATCATTGCAAATCAATGGTGGTAAAACTTGACATGACGCAAAGTACAGCTGTGTAAAATCTTACCGTAACAGTAGATGTTCTTCTCTTCACTGTTACAGGATGCTTTACAATATGGGTCCCCTGCCAAGGCCAGCTCAACATCTAGCCAGTATACCAAAGCCTGTTGGTTCTAAAGGATACACAGTATGTCACACATATGCTCCCCATACATGGTGTAGGGTTTAAAAGTGTTGTCTACTTGTATCATCCTCACAACTGAAAAGACCCAGTAGGAATGACAGTCCAAGGATATAAGTAGGCAACAAGCACATTCAGAAGGAAAATTGACTGGGGTGGGGGGAGTGAATATTGCAACAGTGAACAGAAGGACATTACTGTTATGGCAAGATTTTACACGGCTGTACTATGTCCTTCCATATCACTGTTGGAGTATTCTTCATAACAGGGAGAGTGCAAAAGCTCAGGAAGAAGAATTGGAGGAGGAAGGGCCAGCAGATACCTCTATAGAAAGCAAAGGAGAATGGCCCTGTCAAAGCTAGCATCTGGCCCTAGAAATTACATCCAACTTGGTGCTTAGTAAAGGTATGCACAGAAATCCAGGTTGCTGCCTCAAGAATATAATTAGTATCCAAACTCTTAAAAAAACACCAGAAGAAGCCACAGTCCTAGTGGAATGAGCCTTAACAGAAGAATAAAGGTTCTTCTCATGAAAGAAAATAGCAAAAATAAATGGCTGTACATATCCAAGAAGAAATAGTTTGCTTGGAAACAGCCAAACCTAAAGACCCAAGATGAAAAGAAACAAAAAGCTGTTCAGATTTATGAAAAACTTTAATCATATCCCAGTAATATCGGAGTTGTCTATGCAAAACCAAGGCGTGCAAATCCTTCTCACTAGTATTTTGAGGAGAAGGGAAAAAGGGCCAAATGAATAGACTAATTAAGAGACAACTCATTAGCCACTTTGGGCATAAAAGAAGGATTAGTACAAAGGGGTATCCTGTCCTTATGGAAAACTAAAAAAGAAGGAAAAGTCATAAGGACTTTCATCTCAGACACCCATCTGGCAGAAAAGTGGGCCAAAAGAACAGTCTTCCAAGAACAATTTTGTAAGGAAGCTGAAGCAGCAAGCTGAAAAGGAGTCCAAGCATTTTTTCTAAAACAAAATGAAGGTCTCAGGGTGGAGGGACATGATTCCTGTGAGGCCTAATGTGAAGGACACATTTAAGAAACTGTTTGGCCTCAAATATAGAGGATAACGGCTGAGTCAAAGGTAGACAAGCATTGACAGCTGATAGGTGTGAGCTTTAAAAGAAGAATATGCCAACTCAGCATTGAGCAATTCACACAAATAAGAAAGAACCTAAGGAACATCCATTGTAAGGGGATCCAGGTTACAATAATGACACCAAATAGAAAACCTCTTCCATATGGATAAGTAAGATTTCCTAGCAGTGGGTTCCCTGCCCTCCTGCATGACTGGAATCACATCCTCAGAGAAAATGTGCTTGCTGGGGATCAAACGCTATCACTTACAATGTCAATTGAATAGTAGACAGGTGGGGATAGATGAGAAATTTTTGTCTTCTGTGAGTAGATCCACCTTGTGAGGTAACTTGTGATGATTGCCCTTGAGAAGATGCAGAGGAAGAGGGAGCTAATGCTGTCTGGGCCAAAAGGGAGTCATCAGCAAGATTTTAGGAGCATTCTGTTTCATCTTGAACAGGACTTTCTGAATGACAGGAAAGGGAGGGAAGGCATAAAGAAACATCAGTTTCCAAGAAAAAAAGAGAGGGCTAGAGGGCATGCACATTCCAGGCTAGAGGACATGTATATCCGGCACAAATTTGAAGAACTTGTCTGTTCAGAGGGAAGGCAAATAAATCTACTTGAGGAGTACCCAACTGGTGGGCAGTGTCTAGAAACATATCCCTGTGAAGCATCCAGTCATGGGATAGTGTTATGGACATGCTCACAGAATCTGTCACTATGTTCTGATGTCAGGGAATGTAAGCTGCCTGAAGGGTCTCCTGATAATGGATAGCCAGCTCTAAAACCTGAAGTGATAACCTGCCTAGGAGATAAGACCTTGTCCCCACTTGCTTGTTGACATACCACATCACTGTGGTATTGTCTATGAGACTCTTGAGGGGGCCCTGGAAGAAAAAGAGAATGAAAAGCCTGAAGATCCATCAGAAGAGCTCCTGTCTCTGACACTGATGTGATCTTTCTTTTGTCGACTCAACCAAAGGTCCTATTCTTTCAGAGGGCTGAAGAAGACCCCCCCCCCATCCCACATCTGAATCATCTGCGAAAAGTTGCAGGGAAGGGATTGGAGGCTGAAAAGGAAGCTCTGTGTTGAGGGAAAACTGATGAATCCACCCTTGAAGTTCCACCTTGAGGCATAGAAGTAAAGGAATAAGAAATTCTTAAGGATGAGAATGTTGAAGTCAAACTGACTTTGGAAACCACTGAAGCTTTCTCATGTGGAGCATTGCTAGAATTAGTATAGGAATGGTGGAAGCCATGTAACCCAGAGCCCTCAAAAATTCTTGGGTTGTGACTAAAGCCAAGGGAAGAAGGGACTGAAAGAAAGAAATGAGAGTTAAGACCTTGGGAGGAGGCAGGGATACCAGCATTGGAACAGTCTGGATCCTGCAACCTAGAAAAACATGATCCTGAAAAAGAATTAAAAATGACTTCTGGAAATTTACAGTAAACCCCAGGCTTTGCAAGACCGAAATTGTGTAGTATAGATGCTTAAGTAAGATATCTTCAGAGGAGGCCTAAATAAGCAGGTCATCCAGGTAGAGAAAGACCTTTATCCCCCTTAGCCTGCAGAAGGCAATAACAAGAGCAAGGCATTTGGTGAAGACCCTTGGGGCAATATAGAGGCCAAAGGGAAAAGAAGAGAACTGAAAATGCCAGGAAGCCACAGAGAAATGTAAAAACTTCCTGAAAAGGGGACAGATAGGAATATGTAGATAAGCATCCTTGAGATCCAGGGAAACTAGAAAAGCCTGCAGAAACAGCAGAGGAAACACGATTTGAAGGGATAAGCATCTGAAAGGAAGGAACCTTCAAAAAGGTGTTTAGCTGAGAAAGATCCAGAATGGGTCTCCAGGTGTCTTCTTCCTGGAGACCAAGAACATTCTGGAGAAAATCCCTTCCCCCTCTAAGGAGTTGGAACTTCTTGAATTGTTCCTTGAGCCAAAATGCCCTAGAGCACCTGTGGAAAAAAGGGCAATTGTTCCCGAGGAGGCCGAGCAAAGCCCAAAAAGAGTGGAAGAGATTTCCAAACCATGTAATAACCCTAGTGAATTATGGAAATAACCCATGAGTCTTGGGTAACCTTTACCCAAATAGGAAGGGACAGGGAAAGATGCACAGAGAGAGGAATATGACAGAGAAGAACAGGATAGTCAGACAGCACCTGGTTTGTCAGGAAAAGGATGCTTCTGAGTAGATAGAGTGTGGGTAGCTTTAGCAGTGGGAGCCTTTTTACCTTTGGGAGGGACAGCGAGACTGTCTTTTAACAAAGGCAGGCATATTAGGATAATTCCTCTGAAATTTGGGTACAGGGGAAACAAAAATATCCTTCAACTCCTGTCAGCCCTTGCCCTTTTCATGCAGGGACTTAAATAACGCTGCAGCACCAAACAAATGCTTATTGTTCAGAGGAGCTTCCATCAGTTTAGCCTTAATATCATCGATGATCAGAAATAGCCTGACAGGCTTGACAGAGAAGAGCCAAAATGTAGCTAGTCATGTATGTCTGCTAATTAACAGCTCTAAAGGCCAGGGTAGCAGAGGTATACACCTTTTTACCCAGCCTCTCCATGGTTCTGCTATCCTTATCAGATGGCACCAATTTAGTGACAGCCTGCAAGGCTTATCAGAAGCCACAGACACCACAGAGGGTCAGCACAGGGACACATATAGAAACTTGCAATCCTCAAGCAATTTATAAAACCTATCAACTTTTTCAAGAGAAGTGGGGTTGGGAGTCAGGAGCCTGAGAAGCAGTGGAAAAGGCTTCCAGCAAGGCTACAACAACTGGTGGAACAGCAGAGGGTCTAGAAGACACCATTTGAAGAAGCTCATAGTACCGCTTTTGAACATCAGACGTGAGCGCAGTCCCATTTGAAAAATTCTATCATTCCGGAAACAGTATCACCAAATGAAATCCCCTCAGGACTGATAGCCTCTTCTTCAACAGAACCACTGTCAAGTGGAGACGGAGTCTGGGAGGAATACATCAGGGACTCTGTCAGAATCAGCAGCATCCTCTTCAAAAGAATCATGCTTCCACAGTCTCTTAAGAGGGGTAGAAGACCATGGGGAAGCAGAAACAGAAACACTCTGTAGAGGCTTGAGAGACATAAGGGCATTAAACAAGCTTTGAGTGAAGTTTTACTATTCACTCTGAGGATCTTTTGGAGCAAGTGAAATATGTTTAGTTTTTTGCTTCCTTTTGAGTGTGACATC
This sequence comes from Protopterus annectens, assembly GCF_019279795.1. Classification (NCBI taxonomy): domain Eukaryota; kingdom Metazoa; phylum Chordata; order Ceratodontiformes; family Protopteridae; genus Protopterus; species Protopterus annectens. The sequence goes on from NC_056727.1 coordinate 747,603,465, forward strand.
AGCCTTGAAAAATGTTGGAGGCCCAGATCCCTGACAGCACTCAATAATGGTAGTCAGAACCTCTTCCCTTACTAAAATTTGAAGAACACCCCTAGGCCTTTCAGTATTATCCAATCATGGATCCCCCTGTACATCCAAGGTGGATGTCTCCAAAACCTCCATGGATGTATGTAGCATCAGGTCCATGCTGGCCACTGAAGTGGTAGCAGCACAGGAATCTGGGAAAGATACCAGATGATCCTCCGGACTTTCACCAGCAAAAGACAGATCTCCAGTGGAGGCGGTACAGCCAAAGAATCAAACCAGAGTTTCTTGGCCTTTTTCTTAGCAGACTGAACCTCAGGCTGGGAAAATCCTTCCATGGCATCCTTAGCCAGCAGTTTAAGTCATTGGTTCTCAAGGTAAATTGAGAGGGAAGAAAGCAGACTCTACAACATGTTTGGTACAAAGTACTGAAAAATCTCGCAAGACGTATGGTCATGGGAAGCACCTAAAGAGAACAAACACTGCTCTTGAAGATCTTTATGGGGAATCTGTCTCCCGCAATGGCATTTCCCCTTTCTGAATTACATGAAACTCAACAACCAGAAACAAGGCACGTGTAATATAATAACACCAATAAAAGTCCAAAATGGATGTAGTGGTAGAAATAAACCAAACAAAAAGCCACTGTGTTGGCAGAATGAGAGACCAAAAGGCAAAAAAAAAATTATTTAGCAAAAAAAATGTTTTAATGTCACTTTCATCTAAGAAACATAATATAATAAAACAACCCCCCCCAACAGGACACTTATCTGAAAGTGGTAGAAACCAGCAGATGGACAAGCACTCAGACTGATGACTGAAGATGCGTTCAGACTGGCAAAGAAGAAGTTCTGAGGATTGTACATCTGGAGGTCTTTATGCCCTACACCATGTACGGGAAGCACACGTGATGTACCTTTTATAACTAAAATACTTTGGTATACTAGGACTCTTTATAACTAAAAGGCTTTGGTATACTGGCCTGACGGGCTGCCCTTAGCAGGGGATCCCTATTGTAATGAATACTGAAACAGTGATATGGAAGATGATCAGTCATTTCTTTAGGAACACAAACCATGTCTAGAAGGTTCTGTTTCCTGCTATTTTTCTTTTTCACAGTCTGAAGCAATAGCTGTTACTGAGCATACACTGTGAATAATTTGCTTACTACTATTGAACCAATATTATTCCAGTCTGTCTCTGGTAAATTTATGTCCCCAGCCAGTATTATTCTTCCCTCATGTGTTTCATGCAAGAAATTTATGAATTCCTCTAAGTCATCAGCACTTGACTTTGGTGGTCTATACATTCCAACAATTGCTATATGTCCCAGGGTTGTCTTTATTGTCATAGTTACATGGTCTATAGCATTGGTGTTATAACTGAACATGTCATAATCACAGGTCTCATAACTATCTTTAATGCCTATCATAACACCTCTACCTTGATTTTTTTGTTAGAATGTCTGTTACAGTAAAAACATTTATAGCCTGACAGAATTGTTTTCCAGTCACTGTTCTTTAACAATGCTTCACAAACAATAACATCAACCTTGTGGGAATGTAGCATATTTTACAATAAAAATTTTATTATTAATGCTCATAGCATTAACAACCATCAGAGATGTAATAAATGTTGCTGTCTGTGAACTGTTAAATTTTCAACCAGGCAAAAATCTTGCCTCATGTTTGTCAAATATTGTAAAATATCTGCTGCAAACATCCTATTTCTTGATCTTGAAATACGCACTCCATCTAGTCTAAACACATTCCAAAGATTAGTTTCTGATGGTCTGTACATTTCTATTTTTTAAAACAGGATTTTTTTGATATAGGTTGCGACGACTGGGAAGAGATGGGTGAAGGCTGACAGCCTAGTCAAATAGAATTTGATACATAATTCTATCAACTGTATAAATAAATGTAAAATAAAGGCTTGTGTTTTTAAATGAAAGAAAACACTGTAAAATGTGAACTTCAAGATTGTTGCAACATTGCCATCTGCTGTAAGGAAAACCAAGCCAAGCATTTCAAATGTGTCTTTTGAAACTGAAAAGATCTTATGAATCTCTTTAATGTTTTACAAGTCAGTTCTAGTGTATCTGGATGAAGGTTTCATGGCCATTGTTTTAAGGCTAAAGTTTATGACCAGAATTTAGATGTGGAAGGTGCTTTATTGCTCTAGTTTCTGTTAGAATATACATGTGAAATGTCTTCCATTGTTGTTAGTTTCTGAGCAGGTGTTAGATCACTAAATAATGCAGTTTGTTTGCCTGGGAAAACCTAAGTGTCAAAATGATGTAATTTGGGGAGGGACCCAGCAAACATGTTTGTTAGTAATATTTAAATACTATTTCTCACAAGAGACTAGAGAGCATTTTGATCTTGATATCCAACTTATCAGCACTCTGCCTTGTGCTCACATGTAAGTTTTAGAAGCTCTGACCATTGATGTTTTGGCATCTGACCAACTGGCCCTTGGCAAGTAGGTAGAAGTGGAATTTGTAGCCTTTTAAAATCACGTCCAATGCCCATTTGTCCTGGGTAATATGGTCAATTTTGTAAAAAGAAAGTTTTCCTCGAGAAGGCATCCAGGTAAAGAGGTCCTGTAGCCCAACCGAGAGAGTCATTGAGTTGAGTTGCTTCCTTTGGAATTAGTCTCTGTCTTCTCCCTGAAGAAGCAAAGCAGTCCATTGTCTCGATCTGTAGGAGAGCTTGGCTTGTACACCTCTGGGCCGTCTATATCTCCCCTTTGAGGCCTGTCAGGCGTGGGAAAGGACCATTTTTGAGGTCAATTCTAGAAAAAAAGGAGGCTGAACTTGTAAAGAAATCTTTCACAGTTTGCATAGATTTTGCCTTTTTCTTGCATATTTAATAACCTCCTCAGCTTAGATCCCAAAAGAACATCATGCTAAACAGGCGGTGATTTCTTGTAGGAATAGTTAAAGCTAGTAAAGATTAATTAGGTATTTTTTCTTTGAAATCAAACCTGTCCTACTGTATTATTTTAAGTTTCTGTGTGATCTGTGAACTCTTAGATATCTCTGTGGTGCAGTAGTTTTGTCTTGTGTTTTAATTATTTATTATTAAATATTTTTAAAACCTTCTACCTGTGGCTGATTTTTGTAGAGATAAGCTCTAGAGTAAATTGCATATTTATATAGAGGTTATGTAATAGGCCACTCTAAAGTAAGCCTTGACTGTTAGTCATACTACCATTGGATAATAATATTGCACAGTAATAATTGGATAACCTTTTAAGGGCCTTTTAGTAGATGATATTATTAGTTGGGTGGTGGCAGTAGTTACTACCATATGGTCTAGGTAAAGGGGCACAGCTGGAGAATCTGTGTCAGTCTTCCCAAGGAGTGTCTGTGAAGTAGTATAAATACTTATCTCAAAGAGTGTGTGTGTTGCGTCAGCTACTTGGGCAGGGACATGAAGCACTGGTTGGACAGAGAGGGTACTGGAGATTTTAGCTTGCCCAGCTAGGCTGAGACCTGGACTCTATAACTGTGCCAGTGGGGAGTCTTATTGGGGACCTGGTAAGCAAGGGAGCAACCAGCCTCAGACTGACTGGGATCTCTGTGTGCACTTAAGGGAAATTGTTTTTCACTGTGTGCATTAGTTATCATTTCCTCTTCTAGGAGATGACCTCGCTGGTGTTAGTGGTGAGGGTTGAGGCTCCTTGATTCCTGGGGCCAGGGTACGGTCATCACATAGGTATTTGCCTAAAACCTCTTTTCATTCATGGTAACCTGATTCTCATTTCTATATGTAATTTATGAAAAATAAGTCCTGACACCTGTATAAGTTATGCTATCGAACAGGGCTGTAAGTTCTCTACTAATGATCAGAGTCTCCTTGTGGATGACATCATTTGTACTGACACTATTTATTTAGTAAGTTACTGAGATTTGATTGATATGAATAAAAACAGATCCATGCTTCCTTACATTAAGGAATTCTAAGGCTCGTCTCATATCCTCTATTTTTGCTCCTGGCAAGCATAACACTATTCAATGTTCATTATATTCTCTGCAAAGGTAAGTATCAGTTTTTCTAACAATCAAGTCTCTAATTACAAGAATATCTTTCCTAATCAGATTTGAAGAATCTTCATCTTCTAATTCAGTGATATCTTCTATGTCAGTTGTTACAAAGGAATGATATCCATCATCATTAGTCTTATTAATCCCACTGCTTTCATTGCGTATTACATTTCCTAGCATACAATTCTCATCTAAGCTGGCTTTGTACATCCACATCTTGAGCCATGTTGCCAATGTCTGTCTTTCCCCACTTTTTTCTTACAGTAATGTTCTTCAAACTTTCTACATTCAGTTTTGATTTTTTTCTTTTCCCCTGTCCCTTGCCTCTTTTTTCTAACTTCTCTTTTGGAAAAATTATAACTTTTTCTGTAGACTGAAGGTCTTGCGATAGAAAAATGTTACCATTCCTGAAAGTTGTGTGCATTGCATAACAAAGCAGTGTCCTTTTTAATATGTATTCTCTTTGCTTTACAGATATTACCAGTTTCTTTTTCTTACTTATTTGTTATGAACTTGTTCCTTCCTTTCTTTCATTTTTAATTTCCTTTTATATGCTACGAATCCTCAGATTGCTGAATATTTGTATCCAGAATTCCAATGTTGTCAGTGGCATTGTCTTGTTTCATAGGATTTGAGTGATCCTTCACTACAATAGACATTTATTTTCCTAAATGTGTTCTATTTGCCTTTTGCCTAATATTATTTATCTTATCAATCCTGTCATTAGTATATGCAACAGTTCTCCAAGCCATGCCAATTGCAATTGCAAAAGTGCCATCATCGTCAGTAAGTCTAAATTTACTGCTAATAATGATAAGAAAAACATCCAACTTTTGACATGAGGAACACAGGTCACCAGTGTTATCAGGAGGTATCTTTAAATATATATATAGCATTCATTACACTGTATATGATATCTGTGCTTCAGCAAATCATTAATGGCATACTATTCAGCACCAAATGAATATGAAATTTGATAAGAAAAATTAAAATAATTTACCACAGAATTCTAAGAGAATAAAATCATCTTCTATACGAAAAATCAAACAAGTATACAACTAAATATTAAATTTTAAGTACAGTAAAGTTATTGCTCTGACTGTACAAGTTGTGAAAGTCACAGAAAAGCTGGAATGCCTTTATATCGTATGCAAAAGAGCACGCTTCTGCTCACCGTCTCTGGCAATCGCACCTCTTTTTAACAGCAAAGATCAATAAAACAGAAACCAAAAGAGGACTGTTTAGATAAGATTGTCCTCTCTGTAGTCTGTGGGCCTTTATAGCTGATTAGCCCTCTTGGGATAGCTAGAGTCTGCCTGTTTCTAGCCCTTTCTAACCACTAACATAAAAATTAAAGGGAGAACAACAAAATATAAATCAAAGTAAATCTTCTTGTTTACAGACTATCCCTACATTTCTAAAAAAAGTGAAAAAACAGTGGTAAAAAAATAAAATAGAAATAGAAATTTAAATAAAATCTTCTCTTACCCAGAACTGCACAATCAGCCACAAACCAATACAGGATTGTTTAGACAGGCTCTCATCATCATGTGCCAAATCTGCACTCCAGCCCCACTGACATCTGTCACTTGTGGCCCCACTGACATCTGTCATTTCTGACTCCGTGGCAGCGTCAGAGGCAAGAGGCACAAAATGGTCCTTACTTTGAAGACCAAAGGGGAAATCATTTTCTACTCTGAGCTGCTTGAAACAATGTAACATGCAGTTTATTAAACTCACAATGGCCCCTTTTTGACAGAATTTCCCTGATTGAGTTGCACCATATTTTTGTTCAGAATATTTTGCCTTTGAATGTTTGATTTTGTGGTCAATTATTGTCGATTACAGTCAGTCAGCCAATAATGCAAGACTTTAGAGTTGTATACTTCATATAGCTCACAAAATACACTCGGATGCAAAACTTGTTTTTCCATTAACTTTTTTAAGTGAATTACAGTCATATTTTTTTAAAAAATATCCTTGATTTTAGACATTTGTCCACCATTGTTTTAGCCTTTGTTCAGAATTCTTGAACAAATAAGTTGAGAGGTATGTCACAATTTGAGTATCAGCATTCCTCTATGAAGATTGGTACTATACTGCTCAACTGTCCAGTCTTTCATAGAATTCCCAGATTTTTGCCTTATATGTTTTGTCTACTCTTCATAAAATCTGTGTTTTTCTGGCAAATCATTGAGGGTAGGGGGTTGAATCTGGATGAAGACAGATTTCTGGTTTGGGGTCCCCCAAACATGTCCCAGTGTGGCCCATGCAATTAAAAAGGCTCTTGCCAGCATGGAGGCATCCACTTACAATACTACAAAGGTAAAAATCCAAAGTGTCTCAACTTTGTTCTAAAATAATCATGAACTATGAATATGAAAATAATAAAAATGGTCTGTTGTAAATTTAAATTGATAAAAAGAAAACTGATTTCATACAGAAAGAGGTCATAAAAATTCTAACAATTATTCATCCAACAGTAGATCACAGAATTCAGAAACATGAAAAATTAGTAATACAGTGTGCCTTATTCTAATCCAGTCAAATGTTTTTCTCTCTAAGGTTTTGTACATCTAGATATGCTCTTTTTACCTGGACTGTATCAATATTGCCATGGTAACAATCTGATTACACAGTTAACCCACAAAGTCCTTTTAACAATGTCACCATCCATCTTATTTCAAGTCATACATCATCTCAATTCCTTTCAAATGCCCTCTTGATTTCCCTCTCATTACTGAAGATCTCTTGGCCAATCACAGCAACAAAAACACTACACATCACACGTTTGAACATTTTCAAGATTCATTATGGCCTAATAACACGAATACTTTCATAACCTTTACATATTTTGCAATACTCCTTTTCACAAATAATGAAATACTTCTTTACAAGAGAAAAAGAGTGTCCCCTTAGTCTCAAATCCCCTCCTTACATCTCCAACAGTGAGGATGAATATTTGGAACTAATTTTTCTTTTTTATAAGGAAATGTTATGAGTGGCGGCCCTGGTGGTGCAGTGGTTAGCATTGTCACCTCACAGCAAGAGGTTCTCTGGTTCGATTCTCGGCTAGGTTGCCTTTTGTGCGGAGTCTGCATGTCCTCCCTGTGGTCACGTGGGTTTCCTCCGGGTGCTCCGGTTTCCTCCCACATCCCAAAGACATGCAGTAGGTGGATTGGACACTCCTAGGTGTGAGTGTGTGCATGTGTATGCCTTCTGTGGAAAGTTGGGTGCCGGGCTGGCAACTCAACACCATAAAACTCCACTGCCAATCATGAGCAGACAGATGATCTGCTGTGGCGACCCCTAACCGGGAAAAGCCGAAAGAAGAAGAAAAAGAAGAAGATAAGAAAATTGTATTAATTTAATATATATACAATATATACACACAGGAAGAAATTCAACATCACATATTGTTATACAATGACAGGAATACACTGAATCAAAGTAATCTTTTACAATTAACACATTAAGACTCTGGTATTTCAATAGCAACATTTCAAGGTTATCTCTACCACTAATTATCTTAGTATGATTTATAGATTTTATTCTGATCACTTCTTTTTCAGTTTTACATAGTACTGCTGCTAAATTTAAAATTTCTTTGAACTTCGGAACTAAGTTTGATTTCCAATTTTATATAATAATTTTCTAGCAACTTTCAAGAGAGCCCAAAACATTTTCTGATATTTGGCTTTTACTGATACAGGAAGTGGAACATTCATTAGTAATATAAAGAACAATTATCAGACCATAACTCCTTAAGAACATATTTATATCCTTCAAATATACATTTAATCCATAAATATGTGTCCATTCAGTTTCTACATCTTTACAATCTCTCCAATAAACTGAAGAAGTTATTTTATTTATTTTTTATCATTTGTTTACCCAAAAAGTCCGACTGGAACAACACTCATTTCCAGTGGAGACCCACGGAGAAATGCTTCAGAAGCATGTCTTTGGAATGAGGGAGGAAAGGAACCCAGGGGAAACCCACCCAAATGCAGACTCAGGGTGTAACAAACATTATATGCATATATTTCGACATAAAAAACTTTCCAGTATAAACCTGAAGAAGTTTGACTAACTGATTTAAGTAACAAAGTTTTATTCTTACCATCTATTTAGTCACCCAATCCACTACTATCTAAAATGTTCCAGAATTCTGCATCAAAATGATTATTTATAATTAAATTATATCACTTGGGCAAGCTTTGTTTGTAGGTCAAACTACTTTCCATGATAGCATTCATACATTTGTATAATGGGGAAATAATGTTCTGTTCCTTTTCACTCATATCTACAAATTCACTTAATTTCTTACTGATGGATAATATTAACTGGTTAGCAGATTCAGCCAACTTATAATCTTTCATTAAGTATTCTGGCAACTTAGATTTTCCTTTTTCAAGGCAATCAGGCCATAATACTAATGCATTCCTTTTTAGTAAATCAATTTTAACACTGAGTTTCTTTAAATCTAGAGGCGTGCATAAAGGGAAAGCACAAAAATTTCCATTTTGATATTATTGGAGTTTTAAAAACCTCTCTCTTAACTGTTTTAAGAATTGATTTCATATATGCTGAGTCCAAAGACTGAAATTAATTTCTTTTAAGGTAAATTTTATTAACCAGATGAAAGTATTGGTACAAATAAAGTTATAAGAATTTAGTATAATCTGCTTCTGAATGATTTTCCATTGACTAATGTAAGTTGAGTGCATCAAGAGTATAATGGAGTTAAAATTTGCAGCAACAGAATACAATTCTACATCTGGGAAGCTAATACCATTATACTCCCATAATCTGCAATGATTTCTATAAATAATTCTCAGCTCTTTAGAATACCATAAGAATAAAGTTAACATTTTTACATTTTCTTTACAAAAAATTTTGCCTGGCATTAAAGCTATTAAATGCAATGCATATGTGTATATATATAAATAAAGAGAGAGAGAGACACACACACGCACATATATATATATATATATATATATATATATATATATATATATATATATATACATACATACACATGAGGGGGGTCTATGTTGCTTGATTATACATACACATGGGGGGGGTCTATGTTGATTGATTATACATACACATGAGGGGGGTTTATGTTGCTTGATCAAAATTTCACTATCTCGAACAAGCAACATCGAGACCCATTAAAATGAAAGTGCACTTTCGCAAAAGCTGGTCCTCTGAACGTCAAAAAAAATGCTTTAAACAGTATTTTGCAGGAAGCAAGTCCGCCTGCACCCCCCCTACTTAAATATACTAATGCTGAGATCACACTACAGTGGGGAAAATTATATATTTCCTTATTCCCATTGTAATGCGCTTCAGAGAACTGGCTTTCGCAAAAGTGCACTTTTGATTTAGTGTACTTTCGCATCAATGGGTTCGATCTTCTGGTTGTCGAAAAAGTGAGTTTTCGACAATATATATATATATATATATATATATATATATATATATATATATATATATATATATATATATATATATATATATATATATATATATATATATATATATATATATATATATAAAATCTTGGAGAATATAATAATTTTATTAAGTAGTAACCTATCCTCAAAAGTAAAAAAAAAAAAATGATTTCAATTATTTTTTTCAAAATTAATACTCTTACATCCTGATATATTACTAAACATTTTAGTTTTTTCACTTTAGTGTTAAAGCAATTACTAGATAGTAAGTTTAAAGATAAAACTTACTATCTAGTAATTGCTTTAACACTAAAGTTTCTGTTTTCTTATTAAATTTCAGCAGGAATACTTCTCGAAACTTTTCAGTTTCATCATCTATTTGTTCAATTGAATAGTTTAAGTCTCCTATAGTTAGTAAACTATCATCTGCAAACAGCTGTATTTTAGATTGACAATGCCTGTTAATTCAGAATCCATCAATGTTTTCATTAGTTCTTAAGCTGTTAACTTAGGATTCTATTTTCATTACTTCTTATGCTGTTAACTTAGGATTCAACAACTAATACAAATAGAGGGACAAGGGATACCCTTGTTTATTCCTCTGTTTAAAGTGAATCTTTGAGAAATGTGAGAACCTATTTTAAAAATATGCTTTGGAGTCTCTATACAGCTTTTTTAATGTTAAAAACTGTTCTAGAAATACAAACATTTCTAAAGTTTTAAACAAGTAGTTCCAATCTCAGAATCAAACGCTCTCTTGATATCTAAGATAATTAGGGCCAATGTCTTATTCATTCATTTTGCTAAATCTAAGATAGCTACTACCGGGCGGCCACGGTGGTGCAGCGGTTAGCTTTGCCGCCTCACAGCAAGAGGTTCTCCTGTTCGATTCCCAGCTTGGGTGCCTTCTGTGCGGAGTCTGCATGTCCTCCCTGTGGTCATGTGGGTTTCCTCCAGGTGCTCCGGTTTCCTCCCACATCCCAAAGACATGCTGTAGGTGGATTGGACACTCCAAATTGGCCCTAGGTGTGAGTGTGTGCATGTGTGTGCCTTCTGTGGAAGGTTGGGCACCGGGCTGGCAACTCGACACCATAAAACTCCACTGCCAATCATGAGTGGACAGGTGATCTGCTGTGGTAACCCGTAACTGAGAAAAAGCCGAAAGAAGAAGATAGCTACTACACTTTTTATATTATCATACATTAATCTACTGACTATAAATCCTGTTTGATCTTTATTAATATATCTACTATATCTCTCAGCCTTGTAGTAAAAATGGAAGTAAATATTTTATAGTCTACATTTAATGAAGGAATATGTCTATATGAGGAAACTAATTTTGTTTCCTTTCCTTGTTTAAGTATAGGTTAGAGTACAGAAAATTTCCTTGAGGGAGGAATTATTCTGTCACTCTGAATTAGCCTCAAAACTTCACTAAGTAATTCCAAAATATGTAATGGAAGAAGGCTATATAATTCCATACTTAAATCATTTACCCCTGAAGCTTTACCATTTTCCTTTTTAAAGCTTATTTAACTTCTATAAGGGTAACTGGCATACTCCCCAGAGACATTTGTTGGTTATTAAGTTTTTTAGTAACATTTTCTTTAAATATGTGTCAATTTTGTAATCATCTGGATCATCGTGGATTTATTTTTTTAAATATTAAGCATTTTCTCTATGTCTGCAGTAAGCTTATTAGTGTAAAAATTTTGGATAGTATTGATTTGTGCCTTTTGCTTAACATCTTACTTCTTTCAGCTAATCTATATAGAAATTTTGAAGTCATCACATAGCTGTGCAATTTTATTTTTCTGTATCTCCACTTTATGCATTAAAACTGATATTTTATCTTGAAGTCTTTTAATGACTTCAGTATAATCTAATTTCATTGTTGTTTACAAGCTGACTCCATCATTATCTAAGTCACACCAAACTTGCTAAATCCTTACTATTCAAAAACCCATGTAGTGTCTTCTACACTCTCACTATACAGCTTCATTTAGCATATCTCAAGTTCAAACTTATAAATACTGCCCAATCTTGTAAAGGTTGTATATAAAGTAATCTGATCCCACTGTTATTATGCTTGCATGTTTTTGTATAAATACTATAAACTGTAATTTGTTTTATTTTTTTATAAATGCTATGTCAATTTTGTTAAGATTTCTGAAAAAATTCTGTGTAAAATTGTTAAACTTCTTATTCTCTGTATGTCCTGGAGCTTTCCCCCCTGGGCTTCTGCTAAAAATGGATTGTTTGTCCAGTCTGACTTTCCCGGCAAACAAATGTAAAATAAAATAAAATAAATAATAAATAAATAAAATCTCACTGTATTTCATCTTGTATTTCTAACAACTCATTATCAGACTCTCTCATTTTACTATTAACCCATCTTCTCATTCTGTTTTTAATATGCATGTTAAGGAGTTCCATGGTATTACTTTACTAAACTGTCAATTATCATTCAAAAATAAAAAAAAAATCTCAATTTGTTCCTTAAGATAACTCTTAAATTATTTTAATTCCACATAATTCTATACATAAATTGACAATTTCATATATCCATATTCATACTTTGTGCATTATGGTCAGATAAACAAAAAGGAATTTATTTATTTATTTTATTCCAGTTTGATGACTGGAGAGGTCCACTGGGCTCGGGGAGCCCATTTTCAGTGGAGGCCTGGGGAGAAAAGCTCCAACAATACATAGTTACATGAAAAATTACTAAAAGACTTTGCATTACTGACAAATAAACGGGTAGCATTCATAAAGAAACAAACAATTACAATTTTGTTTAGGTGTAAAAGACAGGCAAATGGCCTTGAGGCTTGATTTTACAGTATAGTTATTTATACACAATAAAAATGAGCACGGTTAGCTAGGTGAGAGGTTAGCCAAGGAGTAAAAGTGGAGGAGACCTTGAGAGGTATAGGGTGAAGAGCACAGTTGCATTTCCTGTTTGAGTAAAGGTGAGAATGAAGAAGAGTTTTAAAGTTTTTGAGGTTATCGCAGGTCCTAACAGTGGAGGGAAGAGCATTCCATTTTTTGGCTAAGGTGAAGGAAAGCAGAAGTTGACCAGCTGGGCGCTTGGGTTTGTGGATGGTGATTAGGTTTTGGTGGGTAGATCTAACTGTTCTATGGGGAGTATATGGTTGTAGGATATTGGATAGTGCAGGGCACTTGGTAGGTTGGAATAGTAGTCTTTAGGCAGTCGTGATTTGGAGAAAGTCAAGTTGGTTATGGAGTTCAAGCCAGTTTAATGAGTGAAGGGAGGAACATTGATGAGAGGAAGATTTGGCTTTGGTAGCAAATCTGGAGATTTTATTGTAACATACTTCTAGTTTGGAGGATAAATTAGTAAGCAGAGGGGCACCATACAGTAGAGAGGGAATGAGATAAGTAGTGGCGAGAGTTAGTCTGGTAGCAGGAGAGAGAGGAAGTGGTTGTTTCTATAAAGTAGGCAGAGTTTTATGTGGGTTTTCTTTATGTTTAGCTGGACGTGGGTATTAAATTGTAGGTGTTCATCAATGGTTACACCAAGAAGTTTGGCAGAGGGAATGATGTCTAAAATGGAATTGTTATGTCTGGTTATTGGGAATGAGTGTTTATCAATAGGGGAGTACTTAGAATGAGAGAAAAGGAGGACTTTAGTTTTGTTAGCATTTAATGAATAGTTTTACTTTATTAAGTAAAATCTGTAGAGCACAAATCCTATCAATTCTAGTTTGCATCCCATGCACATATCAAAAATGAACAATGACTTATGATCTACTTTAGTATTAAATCAACTTTATTACTATTCCATCTGTTTAGTGTTTTAGCTGATGCCAAACATTTAGCTTTTTTCTATTCACTTGTAATTTCTATACAAGATATGCAGTTAAAATCCCCTGCTAATATTAAACTTACTACAAAGTCATTGGAAGGGTAGTTTAAGTTATTGCTACCCAGTCTTACACATATTCCAGGGATCCAATAAAATCAGCTAGTGTATAGAGTTTGACATTATATTTAATTGTTACAGATATATGCATTCCTTTGGGATAATTAATGGATTCCATGACTAAGCATTGCAGTAGATTTTCTTAAAAGTATAGAAGATTCCCTTTACTTTTTGTTAAAAGAAGCAGATAACATTTTGTAACCCAAGTTATTTAAATACTGCATATCTTTGTCTATCAAGTAACTTTATTGCAGGAATATAATGTCTCCTCTACCTATTTTAAGATACTTCATCAATGGTTTCCATTTGTTGCCATTATTTAATCCATTTACATTAATAGATAATAGATCAAAACTTTCCATACTCTATATAAAAAGCTTTCTTTTACAAGATAGTATGTCACATTTATCCACTATATTAATTTAATTGCGTATAAGACTGTAATGCATTCCTCCAACACTATCTTAACATTCCACATTTTTTTAATTCTTCCTTTCTAAAAACTAAACTGCTAACATTCATAAATAAAAATAAAGACATAAACAAGTCTACAACTCTAACTGTTTTTATTACTAACAGAAAACAACCTACCACTGATACTAAAGTTCCTAGTTTGCCCATCAAATAGACACACTACTATACTATCCCTTTACCTAATAATACCAAAGTTCATCAGAAATACGTAAATATTTATCAAATATACCTATTTTTTCTT
>NC_056727.1:747619821-747645592 GCF_019279795.1 Protopterus annectens
GCAAAGATGTAGTCAGAGTTATATCACTAGGTAGAAGATTCCAATTTCTACCTACTGTATTTGTGAAGAGACAGTCACCAGCAGAGTTGTTAGACTTAACTGATTTGGCCATCAGTTTGTGAGAAGAGCGCAGAGAGTTGAGATTGTTATAAGGGATTATCAGTTGAGAGAGAATAGGGGTGTTGTCAGGTTGGTGTAGTATACTATGGGCAATAGAGAGTTGAGGGATTTGCAGGTAGTTTTGGAATTCAAGCCAGCCTAAAAGTTTTAAGTTAAGACAATGATGGGTTCTGAAGGGGTTACCAGTTGCGAAGCGAGCTATATTGTTGTAGCAGGTTGCTAATTTAGTTAGATTGCATTTCTTAAGGTTGGTATAAATAGGGAGGCATATAGTAGAGTGGCTAAGAGATGGGATTGAGCTATCTTGTTTCTAGTTGCTGGGGTTAGAAAAGGTTTAATTCGATAAAGGGATCCTATTTTTCTGTTAACTAATTTGATGGTGTTGTTAATGTGTTGATCGAAGGAGAGATTATTGTCTATGGTTATTCCTAGCAGTTTTGTTGTAGAATCGGGAGAGATGATGGTGTTAGTGTTTGAGGAGATGGAGAAGTTTAAAGGGGTCCGAGTTGTGGGGGTAAAGGAGAAGTTTAGTTTTTTTGGCATTAAGTAGGAGGAATCGTTTAGAGAACCATGTTTCAACTGTATTAAATACATTTTGGGTGAGTGAGATCAGTTCTGTAGGGATGGAGCAGAACAAATAAGGGTTGAATCGTCTGCATATTGAATGCAGGTTGCTTGTGGGATAGCAGAATGAAGATCATTGATGAAGAGGAGAAGAGAAGAGGACCAAGAATGGAGCCCTGAGGAACTCCGATGGAAATTGGCAAAAGAGTAGAGATTTGGTTTTCCCATATGACTGCTTGTTGTCTGTTGTTAAGATATGATGTAAACCATTTAATAGCTAGGTTATCAAATGAAAGAGATTGAAAATGTTAGTTAAGACAGTGGTTGACCATGTCAAATGCTTTTGAGAGATCAATGAAGAGAGCAGAAGAGAGAAGATTATTGTTGCGATTTTTGTAGATAGTATCTGTAAAGGAAAGAAGGGCGGTGGTGGTGCTGCAATGAGGTCTAAAGCCATGCTGACAGTGTGCTATAATGTTGTGTAGAGAGAGATATTGTACTAGTTGCTGGTGAATACATTTCTCCATAATTTTGGCTATGGGTGAGAGGAGAGCAATTGGTCTAAAGTTGGAGTAGTCAATAGAATTACCACCTTTATGTAGTGGAATAATATGGGAGACTTTCCAGATGTTTGGAATGGAACCCTCCTGGATAGTTCTGTTTATGAGTATGGATATTGGGTATGCAATTTCTTTGGCTGCTTTTTGAAGGAAAAGCATGGGATATCCTACCTCAATGTGTTAAAAAGATTAAGCTTCCCTTGTTATGGTCTATCCTAGCAGTGGCTAGGAAAATAATAACTAGAAATTGGATTTCAGATACACCCCCTTCGTTCAATGAATTTAAAAATGTTATGAATATAATGTGTCATATGGAAATAAGCACAATTAGAATGAGAACAACTAGAAAAACATCACATTTTATTGTATGGGATAATTTACAAAATTTGTTAAAAAAATTCTAATTTAAATAGCACAGTATTTTAGTTTAATTAATTGATCTGATTGTAGTGGATGTCTTTGTAAATACTTTAGTTGTTTTGTTGAATATTATAATAATACCTATTTTTAATTATTTGTATAAAATTGTTATGATATTTCTCTTATATGTTAAAACAATAAACTTGTTTTGAAAAAAAGAAATACGTAAATATTTATCAAATATACCTATTTTTTCTTAACCCTTGTATAGTTACATATATTTGTCAAAACACTTTCCAGGACCAATGCTAAATGTCCTAGATTTATTGGCATACTTTGATGATAAATCCTTTTCAGTGTCTTATCATCAATGTCCTCATTTAATGTAACATTCCAGTTTTGCCTTATTTTAGCAAATATCTTATTTTTATTTCCTTTACAATTTATACATTGTACTACTGAAATCTTTTACTATATAAAATTCTGTTACTGCTTCCAGTAGCAAAGATACTACTGCCTGGGCTTTCATCTGGGTTCCCTATTTCTTTATAATCAGTTCTCAATGTATATTGGGTAAATCAAGCTTCTGCTGAATCTGAACACATACATTACCACATTTACTCTCAAAAATTGTACTAGTCTTTCTTTCAGTCTCTCTTTCTTTCAAAATAATTGAACCATTTGCATTTGTATTTCCAGTAGGATATCCCCTTTGCAAATATATATATTATATATACATATATATATATATATATATATACATCCTGTGGTGAATTTCTCATACTTAAAAAGTTCATCAAATTCTCAGTCACTTGCTTTATCACATAAGGACAATCTAAGCACCTATCATGACATATTTCCACAAAATTCCTATCAAACATACCTATATTGAAACTTGCCAAACTTACTAATGCATTTATTTGTCTTCAGATGGACATGTATTCTGCGTACTACATTAGCTGTACAGTCTCATTATATTGATTGCACTCTGAAACAATAAGATCTGCCACACCTCTTCTCAGTACAAGTCCCAACCCCCAAGAAACTCAGTCTATGCCTCCATCTCGCATATAATATTGCATAATATTTTATATATTAAAAATTAACTATGATATTGGATGGAGACAAAGTGCAGACAACAGTAGGGGCGGTTCAAATACCATACATCTTGTACCTTATGACCGAAGTCTAACTCATTGATTTTCCAAAACAGAAAATCATCTTTTAGTCTTTTCTTTCATTGAATTTATCTTATTTGGTTCTTTAGGGGTTTTACTTAACCTGATTCTTAAATATTTCATAAGGAGTGCTTTCCATAAATAAGAAAAATCACTTGTCAAGGCTAAAGTTGACATACAGCTGACTGGTATCATAAGCATCTTTGCTTTAATAAGTTTACACTATGATATAATTGCAAATGCTTCCAATAATATCAAATGATACCTTATCTGCTTTTGCTAATAGGTTAATACAGGATAAACAAACAAAAGAATTTTCACCAATTCTAGATCAGCCATATATCTTTTTAGACTTGAATGTATACCAGCTGTTGCAAAATGTGCCAAATATAGAGCAAACAAAACCAGTACCAGTCGTTATTCATTTTTCCACAGTGATAACTTAAAAAGACAAAGATGATACTGCATGACTGTTTACCCTGTCTACACAGGAGTTATAAATTAATACCTATAATAAAATCAATAAAGTTTTTTTTTACACCAAAATGTCAGTAGTAGCTTCACCAGGGAGCACTGCAAATCTTCAGCAAATGCTTTCTCACTGTCCAAACTGACAAACATAAAAAGTACAGTTGTGTATACTTACCACAAATGTAGATGTTAGAGTCTATTCACTGTTGCAGTCATTACATTTGGGTAATCCTGCTGACAGGTTGCCCTCAGTCGGCCTGAATTCCAAAGTCCTGGATCCTGCATTGGCTACTGTCACCCCATCCCTGACGTCAGGTTGTCAGGGGTATAAAAAAAGCGGCTGACACCATTTTCTTTAGTTTTTCTTGCCCCAGATGTCAGGTGCCCCCTAAAAGGGTAGCCATAATTTATTTATATATAAAAAATACATGCACCAATATAAACTTTACCTTCATCTACAAGCAAATACACCACAGAGGTTGTATAAATCAGAGAAAAAAGGATAGGTTCCATCAGAAGAAAGGGGGATGGTGGGTGGGTAACCTGGACTGCAACAGTGAATACACTTGAACATCTAAATTTATAGTAAGTGTACACAACTGTACTATGTTCTTCATGTTTCACTGTTGCAGTCATTACATTTGGGTAGAGTCCCAAAGCTATGGTTGGGAGGCTGGAGCTAAACAGCATTAGGAGCGGCTATGAGTCCCTGCAGAACTGCAGTGGCAAAGCCTGCCCTGGATTTAGAGTAGAGTGGCAGATGATAGTGCTTTGTAAAGGTGTGCACTGAACTCCAAGTAGCAGCCTCTAAAATGTTCTTGGTTGGTACTCCCCTGAGAAAGGCTGCTGAAGTGGCTGCAGCTCTGGTTGAATGTGGCCTAATGCCCTTAGGCACTGGCTTGCCATGGTGTAAATAGCAGAAATGAATGCAGTGGCCTATCCACTTTTAAATAGTCTGCTTTGAGATAGCCTTTCCTTGTGATCCTGCAGCATATGCCACTAGTAATTGCTCTGTCTTTCTGAAAACTTTGGTTCTGTCTAAGTAGACTCTAAGCTGTCTGTGTATGCCCAAAGAATGCAGAATTCTCTCCCCCTTGTTCTGTGGATTTGGATAAAAAGTTGGCAGATGAATAGTTTGGTTTAGAGCCACACTGGACACCACCTTAGGCTTAAATGTTTGGTTTGTCCTCAGAGAGACCCTGTCTGTATAAAAAATGATAAAAGGTTCCACAGCCATGAGTGCCTGTAGCTCTAAAACTCATCTCACAGAAGTTATTGCTAGGAGCAGAGCTGTCTTCCAAGATAAACATTTTATATTAGCCATAGCAGCTGGCTCAAAAGGAGGCAGGGTGAGTTTTTCCAAGACATAGTTGAGGTCTCATGCAGGCATTGGTGATCTCCTTGGACACCTTAAATTTTTGGATCCTCTGAGGTACTGCTTTAATAAGGGATGAGAAAAGATTGGCGGCTCTGTACTGTAATGAGCCGAAATGGCAGAGGCATGAAATTTAATAGATGAAAAAGATAGACTTTTGTTCAGCATCTCATTTAAGTATTGCAAAATCTGAGGAATATTTGGCACAGCTGCATCAGTTCCTTGTGCCTGGTTCCAAGCACTGAATCTCTTTTGGTTCCAAGCACTGAATCTCTTCCATTTTCCAGCATAAGATTTTCTAGTACTAAGCCTTCTGGCTTCCAAAATGACATCCATCACTGCTTTACTGTCAGGTGAGTACATTATCCGCCATGCTGCCAGGTTTAAAGCCTGAGTTGGCTGTGCAGGATCTGATTGTTTTGCTGGGACAGTATTTGAGGTAAGGTCCAAGCTGGGTATTGAGACAAGTTCCTTAGGATTGGATACCAGTACTGGTGGGGCCAGTCTGTGGCAATCAGTATTATCTTTGGCTTCTCCTGTCTGACCTTTAAGAGTACCTTGGGGGGGAGAGGCAGTGGGGGAAAGGCATACACTGATAGGTTTTTCCAGCTGAAAGATAGGGCGTCCACTTTCCATGCTTGTCTGTGATAAGTCCTTGTGCAGAATTTTTAGTTGGTAGTTGTGAGGGGAGGCAAATAGATCTATGTCCGGGCATCCCCATTTCCTTGTTATCATGCTGAAGACTTGTGGGTCCAGCTGCCACTCGTGGGGATCCATGAGGTTTCTGCTTAGTTCGTCTGCCAGAGTATTTTTCCTTCCTGGCAGGAATTGTGCCTGCATATGTACTTGGTAAGTCAATGCTGTGTCCCACAAAGTCATGGCTAGTCTGCAAAAGGGTTAAGAATGTGTGCCCCCCTGTTTGTTTATATACCACATGACCATGGTGTTGTCTGTCTTTTTCAGTAGTTGTCCCGGATGAAGTAGGTCCTTCAAGACTGTCAGGGCATTTTGAACAGCTAGCATCTCTTTTTGGTTGATATGTAGATGCATTTGGTTTGAGGACCATGTGCCCTGAATGCATCTTCCTGCCATGTGGGTCCCCCAGGCATAATCTGATGCATCCATTGTCAGTGCCTGCCTGGCTGGGGGTAATGTGAATGGCTGTCCCTTGTTTAAGTTACAAGCCTTTGCCCACCATCAAAACTCCTGTTGCAGGCAGGGAATGAGAGTAATCATTGTTTCCAGGCTGTGGCAATGTTAAGTCCAAACACTTTTTAGGTACCATTGAAGTTTCATCATATGCAGTCTTGCATATGGAATTAGT
This sequence comes from Protopterus annectens, assembly GCF_019279795.1. Taxonomy (NCBI): domain Eukaryota; kingdom Metazoa; phylum Chordata; order Ceratodontiformes; family Protopteridae; genus Protopterus; species Protopterus annectens. The sequence goes on from NC_056727.1 coordinate 747,625,774, forward strand.
AGGATGCAGGATGCCATGAAGCCCAAAGCCTGCATAATTTTTCTTGCAGATAACTGGGCCTTTGTTGCCAACATGCTGAAATAGGTAGTCAGTTGCCTTTGTTGGTCTGGCATGAGATAAGCCATCTGGGCAGTTGCATTTAAGCTTGCACCCAGGAATATTATCTCTTGAGAGGGTACTAGTTTTGATTTCTTTTTGTTGACTGTGTACCCTAGGCATGTTAGAAGTCTTTTGACAAATGCCAAATGCTATAGAAGAATGTCCTTGTTCTCTGCTTGAATTAGACAGTTGTCCAAGTAAGGATATATATGTATTCCTCTTTGTCTGCAGAATGCAATTACTAGTGCCAGCACTTTGTAAAGATCCAGGGCGCAGTAGATAAGCCAAAGGGCAGTGCAGGGAATTGGTGATGCATTCAGCCAGCCTTAAATCTGAGGTATCTTCTGCATAATTGTCTGATTGGGACATGCAGGTATGCCTCTTTTAGGTCTAAAGTCACAAGCCAAGTGTTCTTGCCCAGCATGGGCAGAAGCTGCTGCAAAGTCAACATCTTGAACTTTGGTATATCCAGGAATGTATTCAGAATAGATAGGTCCAGTATTGGTCTCCAGGCTTGTCTTTTATGGGTACCAAGAACAGTCTTGAGTAAAATCCTTGTCCCTGCTCTTGCTCTGGTACTTGTTGAATGGCCCCCATGTCCATGAGGGATGAGACTTGTTTTTGAGCCTCTGCCCATTGATTTTTTGGCAGATCTGGCCAGCCGTTTGCCTTTGGCAGGGTATGGAAATGGAACTTGTACCCTTGTGACACGATATTTAGAACCCACTTGTCCTGGGTTATAATGTGCCAATTTTGAGAAAAAAGTGCTAATTTTTCCCCTAAGGGTGTTGCTAGGAGATTAGTGTTTGGTGCAGGCAGTGGGAAGTCATTGGGACTGTTTCCTGTACAGTTGTGATTTGTCTTCTCCAACTTTGGAGGTAGAAGCACCCCATTGCTTTGACCTGTATGAACCTTGTGGCTGGGATCTACCTCTAGGGCATCTGGATCTGCCCCTTTGAAGTTTGTCTGACACAGGAAAGGACCAATTCTTTGTAGGCTAGTGTCTACTAAACCTAGGTGGCTGTACTTGTAAAAAATCTTTGACAGTTTGCATAGATTTAGCTTTGTCCTCCATTTTCTTTAACATCTCTTCTGCCTTAACACCAAACAAAGTATCATGCTGTAAAGGTGCATTTAATAATTTTACTTTGATATGATCAGGCAGATTTTGTTCCTTTAACCAAGCATGCCTCCTAATTACAGAATCCGTAACTACGGCCTTGCACGAGGCCTCCAAAGAATCAAAACCACATTGCAAAGTATGCTTTCCAACTTATTCAGCTGCATGCAATAAATCCTGCATTTCCTTGTTTTCTGCACATTCAGAGTTTAACATTTTCTGTTTAAGCAATGCCATGACATGTTGCTGATATTTGAGCATATGAAACTGACAATTTAAGGCCCTTATAGCCAAGGTTGCAGATGTGTAAACCTTTTTTCCCATCTATCCAGTGCCCTAGAATCTCTGTCAGAGGGGGTAGGGTTTTCTGCAGCAGAAGCCTTAACTCCTTTGGGACCCTGTGAAATAGTTTCTGGGTCTGCAGCAGGGTTTTTAAAAAGGAATTTAGGAGAGTCAGGAACCCTGTAATATCTGTCAGGTTTAACAGGAGCTGGGGGTAAGGAGTCAGGGGTAAGACTAGACTCTGAAAACATATCATCTACAATGTCTAACACAGGTGGAGTGGCTAGTGGCCTGTGTTGAGGTAGTAAAAGGAAATCCCTGAGCCTCTTTTTAGATTCTGAAAAATCTTGGCTCTCCCAGTGGAAATGCTCCCTCATAGTATGCAAGGCTTTCCCAAAAATAGTCCTCTGGAGGAGAAGCTAAAGGTATGGATTCTTCAGCATCAGAATCCTCATAGGGGGGAAGAGAATATTCCTGATCAGAAGAGGAATCAGAAGAAATAGAAACCTGATCTGAAGATTCATAGTCAGTCTCTTGCATAGGCCTCTTATCAGGAGGGGATGGGAACCCCTGATCAAGGTAATCAAGTCTTCGGTCATTTTGAGCATCTGTTTTTTAGGCATAGAGGCCTGTCCATGTGGCTCTTGAGTTTGTTTTTTTTGCTTTAGAAGGTGCTTTAGTCTTTGCCTTTGAAGCTGAAGTCAGTTTAATGTAAAGATGTTTAGGTCTGAATACACCCTCAGAAGCTGGTGCCTGCTCAGTGGCTCAGGACCCATATGAAGGAATAGTATCCAATACCTTGAGTTTCCAGCGGCATGGCAGACTCCATGTGGGAGTTGGTAGTGGGCAGTGACTCTACAGTAGCGGGGAAGTTTCGTTGTCGGTTTTGGGCCTTGGTTGTCTATCTCTCTCCTTTTCTTCGCATTTTTTGTGAACTCTGGTAGTTGGATGGCTAACCGGCAACATTTCAGGATAATTAAACCGGCGTCCAAAATAGTTTAAAGCAAAATCATACCAACACTTAATACTGCATTGGTTAAATCTAGCACAAAACCGACAACCAGAAACGTTGTGACCAGGGCCTAGGCAAGGAATACAGTAAGAATGAAAGTCCTTATGATGTATTTGCTTTCCACAAGAAATACAATTATTTACTTTTTCTGACATCAGTCTGGAGCAAGAAAAAAGTTTTCCCAATGGGGTACTTAGCTTTATTGAAGACTTCGGATCTGAAACACGAAAATCTCAGGAGTCGGCCAACCGGCATTTGCGAACTGCTTCTGCTTCCGGTACCACGTGGCAAGAAAGACTAAAGAAAATGGCGCCGGATGCTTCTTTTATACGCCTGATGACCTGATGTCAGGGATGGGGTGACAGCAGCAGACGCTGACCCAGGACTTTGGAATTCAGACCGACTGAGGGCAACCTACCAGCAGGATTACCCAAATGTAATGACTGCAACAGTGAAGCACGAAGAACATCCTTTTTTGCTCTACTTGCACTGAGATGTAACCAATCTGCAGAAGACTGATAGACTAAACAAAAGCAAAACATCCAAAGTGGAAATATAATTGGAGTGATGCATTCAGTCACAAAATTGCAGAAGGAATGTGTCAGGTTTTGAAAGAAAAATTGTTTGAATGTTAAAAAATGAAAAACATGTTTTACATAAGGATCTAGGCACACACATTCAGGAGCATACATTTCAATAAGAACAATATACGTAATTAAGAGGGCAGATAAAATATAAGAAATGAAAAAAGGTTGAATTATTACTTTGAAAACTGAAATATGCTGGACAGGCAAATTAAGCATAGTGTGAGACGAGATGAAAAATATGAAGAAAATTTATATAAAGAGATTGAGCATTATAGGAAGCCATTTTATAGATACATAAGATGTGGTGGGAGAAGAGAGTATTTACAACATTTTATACAAAGCAGTTTGGCTTAACAAAGGGGGTGATAAATTGCTGTAGTAACATCCAGGTAACTTCAGATAATGAAATTGAATTAGAATATATTGAAAACAAACTATGGAAACTGGATACAAACAAAGCACAGGGAGGAAAGAGAATTAGTAATAATGACCCAAGAACACTGCAGCATGAACTTATAGTACCATTATACTTGTTATTCACTAGCTCATTTAAGAGCAGGGAATTCCTCAATATTGCATGCATGCACTTGTTAACCTGGAGACCCATTAGTTTACTTTCATGCTGGGAAGAAAATAATTCAAAAGGTTATTTTGAAACAATTATCAATATTGGAAAGGTTGGGACTTGGAACCAAATATCAGCATGCATATGTTGAAAATCGATCTATAACCACCTGTAACATGACGTTCTATATCAATATAATAACGACTATAAATGAAAAAATGGTACTGTGATGTGATATACTCAGATTAACTTCAACATTTGAAAGGATCATAGATAAAATACTGATCAATAAATTAGAACAACTAAGTATTGATGTAACCTTGATAATATGGATAGCTGCATGGATTGCAAATAACTCATGTCAAGTAACATACAGCAATTGGACAGGTGAAATTCTAGGTTACAGTGAAGGTGTCCAGCAGAGCTCTGTCTTATGCCCGCACTTGTTTAGATTTTATATTTCTCATCTATCTTTTTCATCTGAGGTGTTCTATAAATTCATTTACATTCCTTGAAAACAGGTAAACTGATTACTTATGTTACAGACAGGGCATGTCTGCAAAATAACTTAACCATTTAGGCACAGGAAAATAATATGCTGATAAATACATCAACAACAAAGCATGTGGGATTTGGAAGACATAGCTGAATACTTAAAGTACAGAGTGATTAAATATGTAGATTAATTTAAGGACCTGGGTATATGGGAAGATTCAGCTGCGAGTTTTTCTAATTTTGTCAACCAACTTGTTATTGATAGTTATAGAAATACAGGTTGTAAAGAAAGATTTATAAAATCAAGGATATCAAAAATGATGACATAGGTGTCCAATCTAGACTATGAAATGACAATATAGAAACCTTATAAGAAAACAACCATGAGTAAAGTGGAAAGAGTACAGTGTAAATATACCAAGGGCATCCATGGATGTTCTAAAATATCTCAACTTGTACATTGTCTCATACAGATATTTAAAGGGAAACCTTATTCTGATATATAGGGCATTTACAGACAACTACCTTTAGGAATGTTTGGGGTTATCAAAAAGTAGTAGAGAATCATCAGACAACCTCTTTAGAAGATTATATAAGAATGAGAAATGTACCAATTGGTTCTATCAGACATTAGCTAATGCTTGGAATAAACTACTAAATTATATTCAAGCAAGCACAGTTTAGATATTTTTAAGAACTTGGACACTGGCTAGAAGGACATTATAGTGCCTGAATATCTGTATGTACGTTTGTATGCAAATATGTATTCATTAACATAACAGACAATATGAAGAAGTCTAATCTGGTGAGTTACAATAAACAGACTTTCCTGGTAAATGTATATAGCTTTGCTGTTATTTTAATATACCATTTGTCAAGATATTACTAAAGGTCTGTCAGCCTTCAGTCACACACATCGTTTGTCAACTATGAAACATAACATAATGTGTCGATCTGTTTTCTATAATTGACATTAACAGCTTGAAATCATTACTCATTTTTGTGATAGGCTTATTAGAAGACAACAGACTAAGATCCTTCCACTGCTTTGGTAAAACTGCCACCATCTCATTATTCCAAGAAGCAGGAATAACTCTGGTCTCAAATACCTGACTAAACAACTTAACCAAGCATGGTATTCATAGGTTCATAGGTACTAGACTATCGGCCCTGGGGCCTATATAAGCCTAGCCAAAAAAGTTCCCTGGCTTTCGCCACTCAAGAAAGTTATATTCCTGCACCCCTGTCTAGCAGAGCCACAGAAGTGATCCCCAGGGTGAATTTCCTATTTCCCATCCAATTGTTGAGATTTTTCTTAAAAAGGGCTAATGAGGATCTTTGCTTCACATGAATGGGTAGTCTGCTCCAGAGCATGGGAAGTCTCTGGGACAGGAATCTATCCCTCCAGCACGTTCTGTTTATTGTGGTGGCAATGTCTAGATCCCTGGACCAGTGGCTCAGGGGGATTGGGATTTGACATGGCTTTGTATGTTAGGCAGAGGTCGCCTCCGAGTAGGCGATAAGCAATGGAGTAGAGCTGGAGTTTTTTGAGACGGTCTGCGTATGTCATCTGTTTGAGGCCAGTAATCCTCTTAGTGAGGTATTTAGGTGGCCTTTCTAGTTATTGTAGATGTCTTGCGAGGTATATGCCAAATGGGGAACTCTACTCTATAATGGGTCTGATGAGGGATGAGTAGAGAGGAACAATGACCACTTTTATTTTCTGGAGGTGCACCCCTTTGTGATGGTGTGCCACGTAGAAGGATTTCCTGACTACTGTGACCATGTGAAAGTAAAGACTGCTGTCCACCTGTATCCCAAGGTCTCATCACACATTCGGTGTTTAGTAGGCTACCGCCTATGTACTAGTTCAAGGATACAGTGTTTTTCCCAAAGGGGATGACAATGCACTTCTTGGCATTGAGCTTGAGGCCATAACTTTGACACCAAGCATCAGTCTCAGTGAGGCCCCTTTGTAGAATGTCCACATCATTAGGTGATTCTTTTATGGCACCTAGCTTGCAGTCGTCTGCGAACTTCATTAGCCAAAGACCTGCTGTATTAACCTGGACTTCTGAGAAGTAGATGCCAAACAGGAGTGGACCCAGGACTGAGCCCTGTGGTACTCCATTTGTCGTTAGTCTGAAGTTGGATTTGGAATTGACTACTTTCACTGTGTGGGTGCTGTCAGTGAGCCAGTTGGCCACCCATCTTGTGGCATAGTGATTTATGCCCAGTCTAGTGAGTTTATCTATAATTTCAGAGTGGGGAATCATATTGAAAACCTTGGCGAAGTCAAGATAGGCTGTGTGTACAACCTTACCCTCATCCACAGCTCTGGTGACTACTTCAAGGAAGTCAATCAGGTTTAGGAGACATGACCTATCTTTTACAAACCCAAACTGAGTGGGGTCCATGTTTTGGAGGTTACCTATGTCTTTGTTTATAAGCTCCAAGATGATACATTCCATAGCCTTGCAGACCAGGCTCATCAGGCTAATGGGGCGGTATTTCCCGGGATCCATGGTGGCAACCCCTTTGTGGAGTGGGATAACCATTGCTGTGTGCCATTCAGTAGGCACAAAGCCTGAAGTGAGGCTATGACTGAACATGGAACTTAGGTGGGGTGCCAGTTCATTCTGTAGTTCATGTAGAACGAGGCCTGGGATGCTGCCAGGTCCCATGGATTATGTGTTCTTGGATTTGGAGAGTGTGGTCTTTACTTGTGCGGTCTCTACTTGTGCAGCCATCATTACAGGGACTTTGCATTCTTCTGCTATAGTGGTGGACCCTTTGGGGGGTGAAGTTTGCACTGAACCTATCTGCCAGGATGTTGGCAATATCAGTTGGTTCTGTATATCTAATGCCACTGTGTTGTAGCTCAGAGCAGATCTGAGCATCGCCATTGAGATTCTTGACATAGCTGTAGAATGCTTTGTGGTTGTCTTTAGAATCAGTGGTGATTTTATTTTCGTAACTAGCTTTGAGGGTTTTAATGAGGGATCTCAGCTTCTTACTGAGGCTGACTCAGGAGTTCCTGCAATCATTGGATTTTACTTTTTTTGCAACAGCTTCTTCCTTCTGTTGTAGAGTTTGTTTATGGTAGGGAATGCCCAGATTGGCTTCCTTTTTTAGGAGGATAACGTCTTGATTCTGTTGGTGATGGCATGATCCATGCACTCGTGTATGTACTTATACAGTGCATTTGTATAGGATTCAGCAGTCTTACCTCTATTTTTCTTCTGTATGGGTGTCATGAAGCTTGCCACTTCTGTCTTACAAAGCATGAAGTTGGCTTTAGAGAAATTTTTTTACAGTGGTTTCCTTAATGGGGGGGGGGGGGGTGCAGGTGGGATATTGATGTCTATGGTTATTAGCTTGTGGTGTGATCTGACCAGCGAAGAGTTGACCTCTGGAATGGAACATTGGTTGCCCATATTGGTAATGACCAGGTCCAGGATATTGCTGCCCTTGGTGGGGGTATGGACAAGCTGATCCAGGGTGTTGGAATTTATGAATTCCAGAAAGCCTTGAGCAAATGAGTTAGCATATGAGTAGTTTTCCTAGTTGATGGCAGGGTAGTTGAAATCACCCATTATTAGGGAATTTGGCTGTACCTTAATATTACCCAGTATATCAAGAAATGTGGAGTGGACATCCTGGGGCATAGTGGGAGATCTGTAACATGCTACAACCTGGATTGCAGTCTTGCCTTTGTTAGTTGCACTTGGATAATTTTGCATACATTATGTTGAGCAACTAGCCTGGAGGTGTGAATATCCTTAATGAATATGGACATGCCTCCTCCTTTGGTGTTTTGGTCGAGGTTAGGTAGATGAAAGCTGTGGTATGAGTTATAGTCTGATAATGCAGGGGGGCTCTCTGGAGCCTTGAACCATGTCTTCGTCACTACACAGATGTTGATGTTCTCCATTTTAGGGATTGCCTCAAGTGAGTGCATTTTGAGGTTTAGACTTCTAGCATTGAGTAGCTTTACCCTCAGATTTTTCTTGCGTATACCTGCTACAGTGGTGTGTTTGTCATTTGAACCTTGCCTAAAACAGGCACTACAGGGGTGGCAAAAGCCTTAGCCAGTATCCAGAATCCAAGGGGTGAAAGGTGCAGGCCATCTCTGGCAAAGCATCGTGGTCTGTCAATCATGTCGTCCCAGGCAGACAGACACTGGATCCCCTTAGAATGACACCAGAAGCTTAGCCAATTGTTGATGTCAATCATTTTGTCTTTGTATTATGGTACCATTCTGGGCGATCGCAGGATGCTACTCAGGGCTAGGGTCACACCTGCTGGGCTACATGATCTGAGAGCTCCTCCAAGTCTCTTTTCATGTTGTCCAGGGAGGTATGGCTCAGGTCATTCACACCAACAAGGACAATGACAAAGTCATATTTGTACTTGTTGTGGAGGGACCCGAGTGATTGTGTTATGTAGGAAATCCTGGCATCTGACAGGCAGCTGACAGTAACCTTCTCCTTGTTTAACCTGGTGAGTGGAACATCAGTGTACCTGACTATAGAGTCATGTATGACTACTGTGTTGGATAAGTTGTTTTGCATTATGGGCCAAGACTGAGTGGCACACTGATTTTTTCGGCTAAGTTTCATTTGGGCATGTTGGGGGGTGCTGGCTGCTTGCATTTCAGCATTGGAGGTCTCTGTTTGGGCAGATTTTTATTGAGAGCCTCTGTGAAAGTAGGTGTGTGTTTTGTGTTACTATGTGTGGGTTTAGGCAGTGTTAGGTTTTGATGGACTATGTGTTGAGTGTGGTGGGGTGCAGATGTTTACCTTCTCCTCTTGACTGTCTAGTACATTCTTGGCTGGAGAGAGCTTGGTTTCCAGTTTGGCTATATAAGTGCATGTCTCACAGATTGTAGTGTTGGGTGAGATGGAGGAAAGGGTTGTCAGTGAACAAGAGGCAATTGCTACATTACCCTAAGATGCCCAGATTCATCAGGTGGATAGGGGAAAATGTTGGGAGCTGACCATTAGACATGCCTGGATAGGTGCTTATTAATTTAAGTACTAAAAACTGTTTTACTCCTAATAAGTGAGGAAAGTTGAGTGCTGCAGTAATTTGTAGATTATTTAGTGATTGCAATGAGTTTTGAACAAGTGCTGAGCACAAGGAAACAGTTTTGAGTGTTAAAACTAGAAAACTGGCTAGTTCTAAGGGCAAATTAGAAGAGCAGACTTTCTGGCACCAGGAATAGTTTAAGCCTAGTTAAACAGTGCTGTGCAGTGCGCAAAACCTCACAAACACAGATTTTTAAACAGAAAGATGAAAGGGGTAGAAATAGCCCATAATGGCCAATAAAACTACAGATTCTGAGCTGAAACCACTCCTCCAGTGACTGATTGGATGTTCAAAGCTCACCACTCTCACTGATGAACAGAGAAGCTTCCTTCTGTCTTAGTAAAGTCTGGGAAACCCAGAAACTGAAAAACAACCCAGAATTCAGCAAAACCTGAAAACTGGACTCTACTGATTATAGAAAGACAGGAAACGAGTAGAGAGATAGGGGGTTATTTTGTTTGTTTTTTTCAAAAATTAAAACAGATAGAGTAAAACAAACACCTTTAAAGTAGAAAAATGGCTATCACACTTGAGTGTGTAGCCCTCAACAGTTAAAAATTATCAGTTAACATGCAAACTGTTTACTATCATATTTTCAAATGGAACTCCATCGACTGCACTTTTGTCGAACACGGAAAATCGAAAACGGTAATGTCGAACTCCAAAAGCCAACCTAAGAATGGGTTTTCACATGGGTCGAGATAGGGGAAAGGTTTGTAGTTCGGCAATAGCAGAATTCAAATAAGTTGCAAAGTTAATAAAAAATGCTCACAATAGTGTGACTAGCAAAAATAAGCAATAAAAAGCAAAACAGAGGTACTTAATCCATTTATAGTCTCCCTTTTCTCTCTCGGCTGCTGTAGAACTCTGCAGGACACCCTGGCAGGATCTTGCTGACGTAATACAAGCACAAAAAACGTACAAACATGGGTTTTTAAACAGAAAGATGAAAGGAATAGAAATAACCCAAAATGGCCAAGAAAACTACAGATTTGGAGCTGAAACCACTCTTCCAGTGACAGATTGGCTGCTCAAAATTCACCACTCTCATTAATGAACAGAGAAGCTTCCTTCTATCTTAGTGCTGTCTGGGCAACAAAGAAACTACAAAACAGCCCGGAATTCAGCAAAATCTGAAAAACGGACTCTACTGGTTATAGAAAGGTGGGAAATGAGTAGAGAGATAGGATTTTTTTTGTTTTTTTCAAAAATTAAAACAGATACAGTAAAACAAACACTTTTAAAGGAGAAAAATGGTTATCGCACTTGAGTGTGTAGCCCTCAACAGTACAATAGTTGAAAAACACTTAAAAATAATCAGTTAAAATGCAAACAGTATCAGAATTCAAAAAACAGTTCAAATAAGTTGCAAAGTTAATAAAAATGCTCGGAATAGTGCGGCTAGCGAAGATAAGCAATAAAAAGCAAAACAGAGGTACCTAATCCACCAAAAGTCTCCCTTTTCTCTCTCTGCTGCTGTGGAACTCTGCAGGACACCCAGGCAGAATCTTGCTGAGGTAATACAAGCTCAAAAACTGTGCAAACACGGGTTTTTAAACAGAAAGATGAAAGGGAAAGAAATAGTCCAAAATGGCCAATAAAACTTCAGATTCTGAGCTGAAACCACTCTTCCATTGACAGATAGGCTGCTCAAAGCTCACCACTCTCATAGTTCTACAGAGATGCCATCATTACCTGGAGTTTTACCCATTGCCTTCCTTTACAATCTCTCCTGCTGGATTCATCACGGCTTCCGTCTCTTCCTTTAATCACATTTTGTAGTCCAAATCTTGCAAATACTGATTTTCAGCCTCATGTTCACTACAATTGTTTTGGGCTCTATATAGCTACTGACAATTTTCTAAAATTAGTTCCACCCTTTCATTTTGAGCCTATTACACTTATCTGGTTTCTTCCATACAGGTCAAACACTAATATCAGTTGATATCAGGGGAATTCTAGAATTCTATCTCAACATGAACTCATATCTCTAGTCTAGTAAACCTTCACTTTCTTGTTTTAGCATTTCTACTTCTGCATACAAAGCCAACACACCTTTAGAAAGATTATTTTGTCTCTCTATCAATTTATTTTATTGCATAAAACATTCTTCTCCCACCTGCATACGCTATTAGTATGTCCCTTTAACTCAAGCTTCAACTTTTATTTTAAATTATCCAATTCAAATACCAAAATCTTTTGTTCTATATCAAAAATGCAATTTCTATCAATTTTTACAGCAGTTAACAGATTTACTTTGCCTTAAATAACACATTGGCATTATCAAGGGTTTTCTTAGCAAAAAAAGTAGAAACACCATAAAGGAGAGTAGTCAGACATTGCAATAGGATAAGGATTTACCACTTTACCCAGATTTACTGCAGTTATATACACACACACACACACACATATATATATATATATATATATATATATATATATATGTGTGTGTGTGTGTGTGTGTGTGTGTGTGTGTAAAACAATCCTAGATCACATCCTAGATCTAGATTTGTATTGACTAAGTATACCACAAAATCTCTGATTTTGTATCCAGTACTGTTGTTAAACTCAATCAGATGCAAGTGCTCACATATCTACCTATGTATGTGATTCAGTTGGCTGTAGGTCTGTCTCTAATGCCTGAAACATTAGCTATATGGTTTCCTAAATATAAGGTCAATTATTCTTGAAAAGCAATCATCTCGCTCATGATTAAAAAAATATCCCTGTAACACCCCTGGAATCAAGAAAATATTACTAATAATACTATAAACTGCCCTAATACAGCCTTTCATCACAAACTAACAACCCTCCTTATTGTTTAATGTATATTCCAATACCCAAGAATTTCCTTCATAGGTTCATAGGCAAGTACTAGGCTGTCTGCCCGAGGGCATCTATAAGCCTAGCCAGAATGTGTTTGCTTTCGCCGCCCACCCTTAGATTAGTTCCCTGGGCCTCTGTCCAGCAGAGCCATTAGTTCCCTGTGCCTCTGTTCAGCAGAGTCACTGCAGTGATCCCCGAGGTAAATTTTCTGTTTCCCATCCACTCATCAAGGTTTCTCTTGAAGAGTATTTGTGAGGGGCTCTGCCTAATGTAGATTGGAATCCTGTTCCAAAGCATGGGGAGTCTCTGAGATGGGAATCTATCCCTCCAGCATGTCCTATTTATCGTTGTGGTGAGGTTTAGATCCCTACACTCTCTGGGATTTGTTTTTTTTTTAGGTGGAGCATGTCCATCAGTTCTGGGTTGGCCATGGCCTTGTATGTCAGGCAGAGATCACCTCTGAGTAAGCGGTATGCAACCGAGTAAAGCTGAAGTTTCTTCAGTCGGGCTGCATAGGGAATCTGTTTGAGGCCAGTAATCCTCTTGGTGAGGTACTTCTGTGGTCTTTCCAGCTGTTGCAGGTGTCTTGTAAGGAACATCTCAAATGGGACATTGTACTCTATGATGGGTCTGATGAGTGATGAGTAGAGGGGCACAATAACCTCTTTTGTTCTAGATGCAAACCCTTTTGTGATTAGATGGGCCACATAGAAGGATTTTCTAACCTCCTTGGCAATATGATTATCAAAGGAGAGATTACTATCTACTTGGGTCCCCAGATCCCTTATTACATATTCTGTATTTATGGGACTACCACATATGTGGTAGTTCGTGGGTACTTTGTTTTTACCAAAGGGGATGACTATGCACTTTTTGGCATTTAGCTTGAGGCTGTGATTTTGACACCAGTTATCTGTCTCAGTGAGACCCTTCTGGAGTATGTCTGTATCAGCCAGAGAGTCAATTATGGCCCCCAGTTTGCAGTCATCTGCGAACTTGGTCAGGCACAGTCCTCATGTGCTTGCCTGTACCTCTGGGAATTATATACCGATCAGGAAGGGTCCCAGGACTGAGACCTGGGGGACACTACTTGCAACTGGTTTAGAGTCGGACCTAGAGCCTGCAATTCTCACTGTGTGCGTTCTATCCATGAGACAATTGGCAACCTATCTCATAACATAGGGATTTATGTTCAGGCTGGTGAGCTTGTCTATAACACCTGAATGGGGAATGGTGTCAAAAGCCTTTGCGAGTTCTAGGTAGGCTGTGTGGACCTCCTTTCCCTTGTCTAAAGTCTTGGTAACTGTCTCAAAGAAGTCCCACCAGGTTTAGGAGGCATGGTCTGCCCTTGACAAAGCCAAACTGGGTAGGGTCCAATGTTTGGAGTTTCCCAATGTCTCTGTTAATGAGTTCCATGATGATGCATTTCATAGCCTTGCAGACCAGGCTAGTCAGGCTTATAGGATGATAGTTGTGACTCCAGCTTTGTGGAGTGGGATAACGGTTGCTGTGCACCACTCAATGAGTACATAGCCTGTAGAGAGGCTGAGTTTGAACAGTATGTTTAGGTGAGGCGTTAGTTCATTTTGGAGATCGTGTAAGACATAGCCTGGGACACTGTCCAGTCCCCTTGAAGCTGTGTTTTTGGCTTTGGATAGGGCTGTTTTAACCTCTGTGTCAGTAATTGCTGGGGCTCTACATTCTTCTCGTATGGTTATGGGCCCTTTAGGGGGTGAGAGAGAGGGTGAAGTTTGCACTAAACCTGTCTGCCAGAATGTTGGCAATATCAGTCAGTTCAGTATATTTTGTGCCATTCTGCATTAACTCAGAGCAGATCCGAGAGTTTCCACTTAGGTTCTTGACATAGCTAAAGAATGCTTTGTGGTTATCTTTGGAGTCCTTGGCAATTTTTCTTTCGAAGCTAGCCTTGGATGATTTTATGAGGGATTGTAGTTTCTTGCTGATACTGATCAGGTATGTCTTTTCTTCTTGGGATTTTACACTTTTCTGTACTAGTTTCCTCCTTCTATTGTATAGCTTGTTTATGGTAGGGGTCCACCAGACTGGTTTCCTTTTCTTGGAGGAGTGAGTCTTGGTTTTGCTTGGGATAGCACAATCCATGCATTCTTGCAGGTGCTCATAGAGTGCCTTTGTAAGGGATTCAGCAGCTTGGACAGTGTTGTCCTTTAGCTTGGGGGCTGGGAACCTTTCCACCTCGGTCTTAAGTAACATGATTTTTGCTTTTGAAAAGTTTTTTACGGTGGTTTCCTTGACTGGGGGTGGGGGCAGAATGTGGATATCCATAGTGATTAGTCTATGGTCTGATCTAACCAGTGAGGAGTTGACCTCCGGTGTAGAACACCAGTCGCCCATGTTAGTGATGACCAGGTCTAATATGTTGTCACCTCTGGTGGGGGTGTTGACAATTTGATCCAGGATGTTTGAGTTTATAAATTCTAGGAAGTTAGTAATAGAGAATCCACTGGAGTCACCACACGAAAATTCTCACTGAGTATAAAATCTTCTTTATTGGAAACAGGAACACAAGCGCTTTCACGTAGCTATACTACGCTTCTTCAGGTGTGATAAAACATTAAAACAGGAATGCTTATATACAAAAACTTTTGGCGCTCAAACCAGAAAATTAAACAATAATTGATTAATTGTTAACACATTAACATTCCCTCCTTATTCAGCATAAAGAAGCAGTGTTAAAACAGTCTAAAAACAATAAAAAGACTGAAACATAAACGCCGTTACCAAACAGCATTAAACAGATCAGCGAATCCTATCACTATATAGCTGCATGAGCTGACCAAAGCGATGATCTCAGTACACTGTATAATAATAGAAAAATCGCAATCAAAACAAGATGCAATATGAACATAAACATAATCAAACCATTCTCCGGTTTAAAAGTGCATCTAAAGCATGATTTCCATCTTGTTCTAAAGTCGCTGTTTAGTCACAAATGATCCCTAAAACAACATTGCAAAAATGCAAAAGTACTCTACATAAAACTATCCTACGATCAAAATTAGTCCAGCAAATATGGATGGTGCAGTAGAACGGACAGCAGTCCGAATGTAAGAAGCAGCTTGCTCACCTATACTGTTTACAAACACGGGGGATGGTAAACCATGTAACTGTCGGTTTATTCACAAAAAACAGCTCTCTGCTGACATAATACCATCAAGGTCCATGTGTATTCAGACTTCAATGTCTATGCTGTAGCTGAGTGGACCCAGCAACTCAGCTACAACATCAGGATAAAACATTAAGAGGTAACCTGGGAGCAACATCTATTTTTTGAAAAGGAACGCTCCGCCTCTACGGACATGCGCCCATGTAACAAACCCTATCAGAAAACCATTAAGCCCTGCTGGAGTGCAAAAGTGTATGCCTAAGCTTATCACTATCCAAGCGATAAGCGCACCTTATTAACTAATATGCCGCATATGTACTATAACCATAAAAAGAAATGAGCTAATACACTACAGAAGAATATAATATATATAAAAAATATACAAGAATAACAAAAATTATCTACCATACATGGAACATTACTAAAACATCATATACTGAAACTCCCACGTAGTGCATATAATAACTGGGTTAAATACATGCAGAGCCAAGGGATCTTTAATCAAAAAGGAATTATCAGTCTGAGTCGGGCAATTTACGCCTCTGTAAAAACTAAATACAGGGAATACTATGTGTGGTAGTATGTGACTGCTTGCAATGTCATGGTCCACAAAGGACGCGTGATCTATGTGTCCGAAATGAATGTAGGGAGACATGTAAAGGGTCAGGCAGAGAACTAAATCTAACTGTGATACTGACATGGGAAGTGGAGATGTAGGACCAGCAGCTGAAATACAAATGTGGCCTGGGAAACGACCATCAGATGCAACAAAGTCATAAAACACATTATATCAAAATCTTAACCTGAAACTGAGATACTAGTGACTTTAAAAATGTAAAAGAAGGGGGAAGAAATGTGTCCGAGGTGTGTGTTCGGAGAAAAGAAACACACAAGCCTTGTAAAAAACTGACACCAGATCTCTAAAGCACAAACAGATGTGCTAAGGAATATACTAAATCTAACAAGAACGTGTAGCAAGTACACAAAACAAATGATTTATTAAAAAACTTTAAGTCTAAACCATCTATTCTCAACCCACATGAGGGGAGAAACAAAGAGGCTGAAAATATAAAAGAAACCTCAAGCCAGATGTCATGAAATTACAACTTTCTGTTATTAAGAACAGGTTTGACAGATACAAACTGATTAATACCAGGATGTATATGCGCTTTCAATGTAAGTATCCATTTGAGTTCCCTGACAGCCAACTGGTTCATATTATCTCCTTCCCTATTGTTAATAGCCAGTAGCTCCAAAACCATAAAACTAAACCTATGTGTACTGTATTCTACTATATGTTTGGCTAGGGCATTACTTTCATGTCCTTTCTTGATGTCGTAGCAATGGTTGTAGACCCTATCACGAAGTCTCCTCTTCGTGAGACCTACATAAAAGACTTCACAGAAGTCACACGTTGCTAAATAGATTAAGTTTATACTATTGCAATCACTACGAAATCTAGGTGTAAAAGTAAAAAATCCATCAGGATGTGAAAAACAGACATTTTTAGATATGAATGGACACATGTGACAATGTCCACATGGGAAGGTTCCCTGAGAGTCACTAAGACTGTTATTTAGTGAAAAAGTCTGTTCTAGACATAAGGATTGTTTCAGGTTGTGACAGGTCTTATAGCTAAACCTAGGATAATCACCCACAATTGTCCTAGTAAACGGATCCATGATCAAAACATTCCAATTTCTGCTGATGATTTTATTGAGATTAACAACATCACTGGTGTATTTAGTGACGTAACTCAATCTATCAGTAAACGTATCATTTTTCGTTGTATGGAATGAAGGAATATTCCCAACTGAATCAATTTCATCTGTCCTATCCAACACTTTCAAGATGACTTCCTGCTTACATTCATTTATTAACTTAGAGGGATAACCCCTTTCTTTAAATAAACCTTCCAAATTGCTAAGTTCTAAATATAAAGTATTCCTATCACTGCATATTCTGCATATTCTATACATTTGACTTAAAACTATCCCTTTAAAGATAAACCTGGGGTGCATACTTTCAAAACGTAAAAGTGTGTTCCTCCAGGTAGGTTTTCTATATAATGAAGTGACGATCCTATTGCCATTCAGTTCCAACGTTAGATCCAAGAAGTGTGCCCGATATGAAGATATTTCAGCTGTAAACCTTAAGAATGTGGTAGTGGTTTCTAATTCTGTAATGAAGTTCAGACATTCTGCTTCTGTGCCCTCCCATACAAAAAGGACGTCATCAACAAACCTCTTGTACATTCTTATTTTGTTATAATCTGCATGTTTAAACAAATCGTTGAGCTCCCAATGGTGGACTACAAGGTTAGCGTAACTATTCGCACAGGGGGTGCCCATGGCAACCCCCCATTTTTGCAGATATAGCTGGTCCTGAAATAGGAAAACATTGTTGTCAAGTATCATTTCAAGAAGGCAATTAATCAGGATGTGTCTATTGCCACTATAGCCTGAATTGGTAACAAGGATCTCTCTGATGGCCTGGAGCCCCAAATCATTGGGAATACTAGTGAAAAGATTCTTGACATCCATAGTTACTAATAGCAGAGCTGTTCCCCTCTTGTCTAACTCAAAACCTTTGAAAAACTCAATAAGTTGATATGAGTCTTTCAGAATGACAGGAATGTCATCCACCAAGGGTCGTAATAGCCCTTCCACAAAGGATGAAATAGTGGAAGTTATCCATCGTTCACCAGAGACTATGGGTCTCATTGGTACTGGTTTAATACCTTTGTGTATTTTAGGTAGACCTTTGATTATGGGGATGGTAGGGAATTCTATTAAAAAGTACTCATATAACTCACAGCTTATCTGACCACACATCAAAAGGTCATAAAGATTATTATGCAACATTTTAACAATTTTATTGACCTTTTCTGTAGTGATTATTTCATAAACCTTATCATCTAATAGCATACTGTTCATAGTGTCAGAATACTCTGAGGAATTCATGATGACCACTGCCCCACCCTTGTCGGCTGGTTTAACAATAATATGGCTATTATTCTTCAGGGATTGAATAGACTTCTGTTCATCTTTACTGACATTGAAAAAACAACACCTTTTCTTTTTGGATCCAAACCATTCATAAAAATCCTTCTCACACATTTTTAAAAAACTCTCCACATTGTGTGGCATGAGCGGAGTAAAACTGCTTTTAACTCTAAAAAATTCTTTAGAGTTTTAGTATCTAAAGCACTGTTGTTTTTAAATAAAATCTTCAATGAGACATTGCGACAAAATAACCTCAAATCTATTAAGACATCACTCAAAAAACTGACTTGTGAGGGGATAAAATTAAGGCCTTTCTCTAATAAAGAAAAATCTGATTCAGACAGAACATAATCAGATATATTACATACTAAAGAGTTCAATTTCTTTGTTTCCTTGTATTTGTATACTTTTCTTCGGAACCCTTTCTTTTCCTCGGTCCTCTGCTGTTCGACCGGCCTCTCCAACCTGGCTGTTGCTTGACCGGGAATGTTGGCAATATCAGTCAGTTCAGTATATTTTGTGCCATTCTGCATTAACTCAGAGCAGATCCGAGAGTTTCCACTTAGGTTCTTGACATAGCTAAAGAATGCTTTGTGGTTATCTTTGGAGTCCTTGGCAATTTTTCTTTCGAAGCTAGCCTTGGATGATTTTATGAGGGATTGTAGTTTCTTGCTGATACTGATCAGGTATGTCTTTTCTTCTTGGGATTTTACACTTTTCTGTACTAGTTTCCTCCTTCTATTGTATAGCTTGTTTATGGCAGGGGTCCACCAGACTGGTTTCCTTTTCTTGGAGGAGTGAGTCTTGGTTTTGCTTGGGATAGCACAATCCATGCATTCTTGCAGGTGCTCATAGAGTGCCTTTGTAAGGGATTCAGCAGCTTGGACAGTGTTGTCCTTTAGCTTGGGGGCTGGGAATCTTTCCACCTCAGTCTTAAGTAACATGATTTTTGCTTTTGAAAAGTTTTTTACGGTGGTTTCCTTGACTGGGGGTGGGGGCAGAATGTGGATATCCAGAGTGATTAGTCTATGGTCTGATCTAACCAGTGAGGAGTTGACCTCCGGTGTAGAACACCAGTCGCCCATGTTAGTGATGACCAGGTCCAATATGTTGTCACCTCTGGTGGGGGTGTTGACAATTTGATCCAGGATGTTTGAGTTTATAAATTCTAGGAAGTGTTGGGCAAAGGAGTCAGTACTGGAGTAGTTCTCCCAGTTAACGTTTGAGTAATTGAAATCACCCAATATTAGGGTGTTTGGTAGGACCTTCATATTTTCCAGTGTCTCCAAAAATGCGGAATGTGGGTCCTGGGTCATGGTGGGTGATCTATAGCAAGCTACAATTTGAATTGCAGTTTTGCCCATTGTTAGTTGCACATGGATGATCTCTGAGGCATCATGCTGCACCACTGACCTGGAGGTGTGGGTATCCTTGATGAATATGGATACACCCCGCCTTTTGTCTTTCGGTCCTGGTTCTGTGGCCAAAAAGTATGGTATGAGTTATAGCCTGGTAGTGCTGGGGTGCTCTCTGGAGCCTTAAAACAAGTTTCTGTTTCTGCACAGATATCAATGTTCTCCATACTGAGTAGT
>NC_056727.1:747646092-747706092 GCF_019279795.1 Protopterus annectens
AAATGTTCTCTCTGTATTAGGCAGGTTGAGCTAATGAGACTAGACTAGGATAGAGATGGGATTGAGCTGAACAGATGGGAATGGTAGGAGTGTTTGAAATCAAAATACGATCTTGCTGTACTCGTTTGAGTGAGCAAATGAGATGGGCCCAGGAGGAGTGATCAAACACAAATTTTCAGGAGGGGAGGTCAATTCCAAAGTCACCAAGATTAATACCATAACAAGAACAGGAAGGCTGGGTGGGAAAACTAACTGCAGAGAGAGCTCACAAGTGAACAAATAAGCAAGCAGATAAATGTAGTACTATTTTAACACAATATTCAATGAAACATGGTGGTGCTGTGGTAGCGTTGTCACCTCACTGTAAGATATTGTCCTGTTCAATTCTCAGCTAAAGCGTCTTCTGTGTGGAGACCTGCGTGAATGGGCGTACCTTCGTTGAAGGTTGTGCATCAGGGCTGGCAACTCGTTACATAAAAATCTACTGCCAATCATTAGCGGCGACCCATAACCGGGAAAAGCCGAAAGATACAACATTCAATGAAACATAAAACAGAAAAAATAAAATGCAGTACTATCTTATAACACTGCAAGGTTGTACTTATCTCAGCTTGTAATAAAGATGATGTAGGTATGTAAAAGCTAACCAAACAGCTCAAGTATGCAGCTATTTAGCAGAAATAATTTCAGAGATAAGGGACTAAGACTTTAAGGTACAGAGAAACCCTCTAGGCTAAGACTTCCACACCGAATATCAATGAAGTGAGAAGAATAAACCCACTAACTGCAGACAGAGAGCTCACAATGTTCAGTGAACAAATAAATAAGCAGATAAATGCAGTACTATTTTTAACACAATATTCAATGAAACAATAAAACAGAAAACAGAGAATGCAGTACTATCTTACAACAATCTCACATCTTTCTGTCTTGAAAGTACAACAATACACGTCATGAACAACAACCCTTCACTACTGTATCATGCTGTAGGTCAACCAGACGCTGTTGCTGCCATGCTATAAACTAAGGCTTAAATTTATTTTATCAACAACCATTTTCTTTTACCTGGAATAAGCAGAAAGCTAACACTCCATACTAAAAAATACCATCATCACAAGTCTAACACTGCTATCAAAAAGTTCTGGTAAAAAAACACCTTCCAAGAATAATTAATAGACATGCAATCACTGAAATAGATCTGTGTCAAAAAAATAACTTAATTATTAATTAAATTAATTTAATTAAAAAATGAATGCAACATTTTCAAATACATCTGTATTAAATAAACTGCTCCATCCTCTGAACACACAAATGACATTATATAACCAAAAGAACCCAAAGGACCAATCTGTTGCAGAAAAAAATCACAGGAAACCAAAGTAATTTAGCGCTTTTGTTCACTTTACTTATGGAACTTCTTCAGAATAACCATACATACAATCACTTGTCTTAAATACCAGCATAGGCAAATCAATAAATTCAAATAAACCTATGAAGTCACTCTACCAATTTCATCTAAAAATCATTTAAAGTACCAACATAAAATTCTTACAACTTGTTGCACATATAAAACATCACACATAATGGTATCTTAAATAGCTCTTAATACAAAATGATCTCATTAATACCTGGAAGGTAATCAGTCCTCAAAAAAATTTGCCATTTCAAGTCTAAAAATTCTAAATAATTGTTATAATCTTGCACAAATAATTTAGTGTCAACTCTTTGAAGCACCAAAAAATAAAACTTTTTAAAAACAGCGCAAACCTTACTGTGTTTTGCTAGTGCATTGATGCAATCTGACCGTTTTATAGCGCTAACATGTTCACCAGTACGACAACCTAAAGACCTGGTTGTCTTACCCACATAAAAACAGCTACAAGACCAAATACCTTTTGTGTTAGGCTGTACTTCAGAGAAGTAGACACCAAACAGGAGAGAACCCAGGACTGAACCCTGTGGTACTCTACTTGTCACTGGTCTGAAGTCGGATTTGGAGTCTGCTACTTTCACAGTGTGGGTTCTGTTAGTGAGCCAGTTGGCAACACATCTTGTGACATAGGGATTTATAGCTAGTTTAGTGAGTTTATCTATAATTCCAGAGTGGGGGATGGTGTCGAAAGCCTTGGCAAGATCTAGATAGGCTGTGTGAACCACCTTACCCTTGTCTACGGCTTTGGTGACTGCTTCAAAGAAGTCTATCAGGTTTAGGAGACACAATCTGCCTTTTACAAACCTGAACTGGGTGGGATCCAGAGTTTGGAGATTACCAATGTCTTTGTTTATAAGTTCCATGATGATATGTTCCATGGCCTTGCAGACTAGGCTCATCAGGCTAATGGGGTGGTAGTTCCTGGGGTCCATGGTGGCCCCCCCCCTTGTGGAGTGGGATAACCGTTGCTGTGCGCCATTCAGCAGGCACAAAGCCTGAGGTGAGGCTATGATTGAACATGGTACTTAGGTGAGGTGCCAGTTCATTCTGTAGTTCGTGTAGAACGCAGCCTCGGATGTCGTCTGGTCCCATGGATGCTGTGTTCTTGGCTTTGGAGAGTGTGATTTTTACCTGTGCAGCCATGATTACAGGAACTTTGCATTCTTCCGGTATAGAGATGGGCTCTTTAGGGGGTTAGAGGGGGGTAAAGTTAGCACTGAACCTATGTGCCAGGATGTTGGCAATATCAGTTGGGTCTGTATATTTAGTGCCATTGTGCTGCAACTCAGAGCAGATCTGAGTGTTGCCATTGAGATTCTTGACATAGCTATAGAATGCTTTGTGGTTGTCTTTAGAATCAGTGGTGATTTTGTTTTCCTAACTAGCTTTGGAGGATTTTATCAGGGATCACAGCTTCTTACTGAGGCTGACATGGAGCTCCTCCACTCGTGGGATTTTACTCTCTTTTGCAAGAGTTTCTTCCTTCTGTTGTACAGTTTGTTTATGGCAGGGGACCACCAGATTGGCTTCCTTTTTTTGCAGGACAGTGTCTTGGTTCTGTTTGGGATAGCACGATCCATGCACTCATGTAAGAGCTAAATTACTTTGGTTTCCTGTGATTTTTTCCGCAACAGATTGATCCTTTGGGATCTTTTGGTTCCAGTGTGTTTTGTACCCAGTTCTGCTCATCCAACATTATATGACCAGCATTTACAATTATGTGCACAAATACATATTCTAAAATTAAATTTAACATCAATTTAACAAAATTTTATTTCTTTTACCCCTCTCACTCAGCTGTTAGGTGCTCCTTTGCTGGAATTAAAGCTTAATAAAGGCATACATCATTTTATTTTGTATATTGTGGCACATATTACATAAACACTGAAGAGGACTGATAAGTTTGTAATCATCAAAAAATTATATATATATATATATATATATATATATATATATATATATATATATATATATATATTGTCTTCTAGAGCAGCTGGCTTAGTAATGAGAAAAAAATGATGCAAATGCAAAGCAGGATCATCTCCCTCTCCTTCAGAAAAAAATAATCAAACCTTTTTAATAGCAGAGCTACAGGAAGTGGGTCTGAAATTCACTTGTTAATACAATTTATCAGCCAGGAAGTCTCTGCCTCTTCCATACCAAGGATTACCTTATCACTAGAGAAAATAATTAATATACCACTGACATTTCAGCACAACATTCCATCAGATTCTCTGCATTTGGAACCAGTTTGAAAAAAATAGTAAAATGATAGTCTGCTCAAGACATACTACCCACAGACTCTGCAAACAATTTAAAACTGATTCACTCCTTATATAGGAATGCAGTCAACCACTATTAGACAGTTTACAACTTATGTTAACAAAGGTCATGATAACATATCACATCACCCTAAATGTCCTAAGTCCAAATTTGATTTGGCTACTACAAAAGCCACATTCCTTTCTGCAAATACTCAGTTTGCAATGGCATGCTCTGAGTTGCCTTGTCTTTGTATTGTGTTACCGTAACTCATTAACACCAAGCAGCAATCAGTTAATTGTGTCATATTGCTGTCTAACTGCAGACTTGACAGCACTGACATAAATAAATAAGAACACAGATAAATAAATAAATGTGAGAAAATCTTTTCATATGAAGAAGAAAGCAACTTGTTAGCAATTCCTTTTCTACTGATGTAATGTTCCCACATTTAATGTGAATTATTGTGGCATAACTGTGGCAATGAATATCACAATGTTAGTACCATGATTAAGTGACAGTAGAAAAAAACACTGTGTGTTGGGCCTTTCAGCTGCTATCAGCTTGAGCTGGACATAGCAGTCCATACAAGTAGTGCCACAGATGTAATTAATACCACAGCTCAATCAGCACTGTTGGCTTAATGAGTTAAACTTTTCAGTTTCCTTACATTAGAGAAATGGCAGTTTAGAACTACAGTTTTACATAAAAAAATAAATCCAAAAAAAAAAAACAACTAAGTCAGCTACTCTTTCAAACCTAACATTCAGCTATTCCTTAAAATGCTACATCAGAGATTGTCAGTAATAAAAAAAATCAAAGCAAGCAATGCAATAATAAAGACAGATTGGCACAGACAGTCAAAAATGTAAGAAACTGCAGTACTCATTGCATGGCATTGAGGAAAAGGATCACAATAAATTGTCTTCATATTACAGGGCTATTCCTGCCCCTATAACGTTTCATTTGAGGGTGGCATTCTTTTCTGAAAAGCAAAGTCATGATACATGGCAGCCTCCCTTAGGTTGTTATGCGGAATAACAAATTAAAAAATAATAACCATTTACAAAGATATAGTGATATTAGTAATGCAGACAAGTTCCAGATATGATACAGATAGATGCCTTTTCTGTTTCAGGGTGCATTTGTCTTTTACAACACACTGCATGTGCACCATAGAATAAGAGAGTCCACCAAAGAAGTACAGATCCCATAGCTGGCCTTCCTTATGTCCTGAAGAATTCAAATACAATATTGCTCCCTTACAGCTAGAGAGCTATGTTTATCCAGGGACCAAGAACTCCAGTGTCATTAAACAGTCTTAATAAAATTTCCACGTCTGAACTTTGCCTTTTCAAAAAGAATCCTACCTTGCCTTACAAAGTATGATTAAGCATCACTACCAACACACCTGCCATCTAGATACTGGACAGATAGTTAAGCAATCTTCTCTGCTATGGTTCATTCATTTCATCAGATCCTGATGTTATTATCCGAGGATTCTGACTTCATTTTCCTAACACACACACCCTTTTACATCTAACTGACACCAGATTCCTCCATCCTGTGCAACCTCTTCCCCTACCTGCTGGATTCACATGCCAATTATTCTCACTGCAAAAAGATGAAGAATGAAATATCAGAATAGTGCAGTCTACTTTCAATCTTCCTTGACTGATGATGCTTTGATAAGAACAACAGTTACCAGTGTAGCAGAAGCTAAAATTAGGGTACTACAACTACGCCACAATACGTGTGGACAAGGTTAAGATGGTCAGTCATGACACAGACTAACAAATACTATTATGGGCCGTAAATAAACTTTAATGATGTTTGGAACACACAGCTTTGAATACCATAATGTTTATGCAGCTGCTATCCTACAACAATTAATGGTTACAAGCAGGACTGTAACAATCCAGGGCTGTTTACATTTATAACCTCAGTAAAACGTACAGATGACATATGCATTGCAGGTTGCATGACGAATATAACCTGTCACAAGCATCCTGTGCACCGTTCAGAGATGTGATAGACACTTGTGTACTGCTGTATTTGTACCTTCAAAATGATGCATTATAGAAAGGCAAATAACACACTCTTGTAAGTTGCACACAAAGTAATGCAGTACCTTGTACCCTAAGCATACGTAATAAACTCCACAGTGTCTACAGAGGGCTGTAGTGTAATGCATCCCAAGTGTAATAGACTATCCCTAGGTATTTAAGACAGTTGTAAAGCAGACCCAGAGAACACTGCGATTTTTATGCACCCCCATTTGTGATATGCTGTTGTAAAGATGTCAGAAATACTTCAGTACAGTGTACCTTAAGCAAGTTCTACCACCTCATAGCGTTCAAAGCACAGTCGAGAAAAAGACCCAGAAAACATTGTAGTTGTGTGTACTCTTAAGAGTACCATGCTATAGGGTGGGAGGATGGTATAATGGTTAAGGTTTTTTTTGGAGACAGACACAGCAGGGTTTTGATTGATCTCGTGGGGCAATTGGCTAGGCTTAAAATGGCTTACAAGGGCAGTTAGCCTAGTACTAATCTATGAATCTATGAATCTATGAATCTATAAACACTCTGTACTGAACTGTTGTAAAGCTGGCAGAGAATACTTCAGTCCTGTGTACCTTAAACCTAGGCACAGCTGTGAGGTAGGCAATGTGTGCTGCAGTATTATTCATCCTAAGCATACTATACTATCTCCTGGTGCAGTATGTAAAGCAGAGACGGAGAACATTGAAGTTCTGTGCATCCTAAGCATACTCAGTGGTATTTCCAGTCCATAGTACTCTGCTGAAAATCTGACAGACAATTCTTCAATGCTGTGCATACTGTACCATTCTCTGGTACTTAATACAGAGTCATATAGAAGCAATAGAGTAATGCAGTGTGTTGTGTTTATCTTCACTAAAACTGAAGTTGCTGTCAGACATCTTGTGTTCCCAAAATAAAGTACATAGTGTGTGTGTGTGTGTGTGTGTGTGTGTGTGTGGTCCTCAGTAATCACCCAAAGTACGTAAGGCAACATACCACTTATAGTTGGGTTCCACATCTGTTATGCAACTTCCTCACAATTACTTGTAGATCGCCTTATCATATGTGCTAATTTGTGGGGTGCAAAATGTCAACCTAATATGTGTGTTTCCCACAATGAATCTTATGGCTGCTACTCCTGGCATTGCTTTTTTACAGTAATAGAGCAGCCTAGTGTATAGCAGAAATGAATACCAGTCAGTCCTGTAGGTCTGTGTACCATTCAGCCATTGATTTGTGCATAATATTCCAGCTTGGAGGTATTTGAATCTCTTTCTGAATTACATCAACACAGTAGACAAATCATCATTTGTACTATGGATTCTCAACCAATATAGCCATCAGAGTTAAATGTCCAAATATAGAATACAGAATTCTCTAGTGTCACATAAAAAGGCTCTACTGTGTTTTACAAGTTTCATACCAACCTTCTTTGCACTACGAAATTGTGTCCTGGAACTGAATGGAAGCAGAATGCTGGCATATTTAACTTAAGTGGAAAGTTTAGATGAATTTAAATAAATCATAATCAAATTAGAATGCAAGTGCATCTGTTGCCACTGAGACACTTTAAGGTTTGTAACTATGATGATCACAATTTACATGTTAAGCACATTTCTAATTGTGTGTTTGACATTGTTAATGAAGTATGACAGATGACATGAATTCTCATTACAGTTCTGATATTACACAAGTACTCCAGACTTATTTTACTTATGATCTAATCTAATCTGAATGATCCTTCAGACTTTAAATGAGTACATACTAATGCTAAGCATTAATGTGTATTGAAACCAGAAAGGGGAAAATGCATCCTTCTCCAGTTAACCACAACCCACTATATTAAATATATTCTAAACATTTATTAAGGATTCTGCTCACATTATTGATTTTGCATGAATAGATTAGGCATCTGATTTTATTTATAGCCAGGCAGCTTTTCAAAATTAAATCAACCCAATGGAATTGATACTAATGCTAATTTTGATTATATTAAGAATTCATCCAATTGTGTAACACACATAGGTAACATTTCTCTAAATCTTTGGAATTCTTTGTGTTCTTGGCTCATAATTTTAATCTGTCTAGGTCATTTGGAACAATATATTGAAAAGTTGTTTGCCACATTTGTAGCATTACAGCTGGACTGTTATGTCAGCTGCTGTCCTACAAATTCACTTATCACCCATGAATGATTCAAGTCAAATTTGTGTTGTATTTTAATAGACTAAGAAGTTCTGCACAATTCTTTCTCTGATTAAAGTGATCCCAGAAACAGAACTCACTGTATCTATTTTGATCTTCAGCGAGATTAAAATATGTTACCTGTAAATGTTTTGCCCTTACTTGGCAGCTCTGCTGAACAATATCACAACTCCAACTTGTTCTGTAGCTCATCTGCTACTATCTAAAGTCATAGCATTTTTCATCTGCCTTAGAATTCCCTTTCTTAAGTAGATATCCTTATCAGTCAGAGTTAAACAGCAGTTTTAGACATCTTTTGGAATAATAATTGTGAGTCTATCTCAGGAAAATAGAGTTTAGATTGTTGGCTTGTCCACCTGTAGCTGTTTGGAATGTGCCCAAGAAAATGTTATAAATATGTTTTATTTTTAAAGATATGCAAATGTTTCTTACCTATTTTTTCTTGAATAAGAGGATATTTTCATACATAAATTTCTATTTGCCTGTTATTTTTATTCACATCAAGCTTACTTTTCATTCAGCTTTCATTTGCCTTATTTAGCCTATAGTATTTAAGATCTTATTTTCAGTTGCCAGCACCTTAACATCTTCCTCAAAAAATGCTTTTTTCCCCTTCATTTTAAAATTTGCAAAAAGTGATCTCATACAGAGGTAACAGAGTTTTCATAAAATAATTAAATATCCTGAGATTTCTAAAAACCAATTAATCGTTTGTTAGAACTTGGAAACACATGATTAACTACAATCTGCAGCAACCCAGACAGTACCTGCAGAAACATGTGTTGTTTTGTTCTGTAGAGTACTTACAACATTGATTTATCTTTTTAACATACCCTGAATACTTTATTAGGGCATGGTCCAAATAGACACTTAGATGTTTATTTTAAATGCCTCAGATTACTGTCATATATTCTGTAAAGCTGTACAGTATTAACACAATTTTAATATCATTGTACAATTTAATGGCACCAGTTTGTAATAAAAAAATTGTCAAGGGGAATTGTAATGCCTATCTATTTGACTTGAAACCTTTATGGCCATTCCTAGCAATTCACTGTGTGCACATTAACATGAGTAATGTGTAACATTGAGCACAGTACAACATGTGAAACATGAGTTTATCTCACATCATAAACCTATAGCAAACAATCCCCCTATCTTAAAAAAGGTATGATATTCCATTCTGTATCCAGGAAAACAATCAAAATTCTAGTCTACAGATTAATCTAACAAGTTTTGACACTTGTTTTAATTAAATGTCAAAGCAAAAGTTTCCAATCTGGAAAATAAAGTGATTTCATTCAGATACTTTCTGACATATTTTGTATCAGGTCTATCTATAAAAGTATTAATACAGTAGTAAATGATAGAATCTTATTTGTTACACATGTATTCCTGATGCAAAATATATATGCTGTCCTTGTTATACATCTCTTACAAGCTGTGGAAGATATAAGCCTTGACTGAGACAGATCTTGACTATAGCTATGGTACCTGGCTAACTTTTATAGGTTAGTGAGCTAAAAATCATTCAGTAGTACTATACGGACATGTAGTTGAAGATATCATAAAGAAGTAGTCAATGTAATTTGGAGAAAGATCATTTCATGTCAGAGATGTCACAGGATGGCTGCTTTTAGTTCAATTGCCAGGACAGTTCTTGTTGTAACATTGCACCATTGTTTCCAATATTAGACAAAACATGATATAAAATGATAAACACATTTAATGTTGTTTACTAGATATCACACTTCTCTGGATGCATTCTTGCCATATCAGAGGATACGGGCCTCACATGTACCTTTTCATAATGCTGCATGTGTTGCTATGTATTACTCCTGTATAAGTCATAATGTAATGTCAACACCAAATACATTGCATCTGATACCAATGGTTACAGATTTTTTTTCTGCAGTACCTGAATATGTGTTTTGGATAGGATGGCCAGAGTGAGATTTCTCAGATTTTTCAAAATTCTGTCCATATTAAGTATAATGTACATGCTATCTGTTCCCTGCTAGAAATACTAAGAATGATATACCTGAAGTAGCGTTCACGAAGTAGGACAGCCGAAAATTGATTTAACGCAATTTATTTCAACACAAGTAAAAGCGTTTTCGCTTCTGCCCCTGCAGAAGCTTCATCAGAATACATCAATAAGTGCGCCAACTTTTTAAATTTAAAACCACAATAGTTACATGACCTGATGTCACTTCCTCCAATTCACCCGAATTAAAATTATTAACCCTATGAGGGTATATTACATAAAAAATCCCGAACATTATGATCAAACCCATTAACAACCAGTTAATCATTCTTAAAAAGCATACATATTTAACCATCATAAAAAATGCAGTACTAATACAAAAATTATACCAAGTAGTGTTAAAAACTTCCAATAGAAATACGTCACCAGGTCCATGAGGAAGCAGCTCTCATTAACAAAATTAATAAAAGTAATTACTATTGGGTAAAATTAAAAACAGAAGGGGGGCCAAAAAAATCTTTTTATCACCTTAAATAACTTCTGTATTTTAACACAGAAGAGATGTTACAATTCTCATTCAAACCGGGGACTGTGAAGGCATCCAATAAGATTTGCCATTCAAGCTCCCGTGTTTCCAAAATTAACGAATGAGGACCACCTCTAATACCTACAGAGATATGGTCAATAGCCATAAAATGAAAACTGTGTCCTGCGTGACTCAATATGTGTTTTGATAAAGCATTCTCACTTTTTTTGTTTTTTATGGCGTAGATATGCTGGTATATACGGTCACGGAACCTACGGTCCGTTTTCCCAATATAGAACGCAGGACAACAGCCACAAATGGCTACATAAACAACAGATTTTGTGTTACAATTTACCTTGTGGTTGATAAAATATTTCTTATTCCTAATAGAGAATGAGTTCCCTGTTCTAAGAAATTTACACCAATTACAAGAACCACAGGTGTATGTACCTTTTTGTCTAGTGTAGAAATTAACATCTCTATTCCTTTGAAGGAGCTCCTTCAGGTTGCTACCCCTTTTATATACAATAGAAGGATGCGATCCTAATCTGTCTTGTAAGCCTGGACTATTCTTAATAAAGTACCAGTTTTTACGAATAATAGAACAGAAGTTCTCGGAATCCTTATTATAAGTTGTAACAAAACTTATCATGAAGTTAGTCTCCTTTGTGGCCACACCGGGGTAACCATCTAACAAAGGTGCAGTACTGTTAGATAAGTCGGCCAAATCATCAATTAGTCGGGATATGTCTTGTTCATTGTAAGAGAGCAATGGTTGATATACACCATTAGTCCTCTTAAAAGACACTTCGTCTATCAGGTCATCAATCAAATCTTCAGGATACCCACGGTTCATGAACATGTCCTTCAAAAATAGACATTCATGATCGAAGGCTTGGGCTGTAATGCACATTCGAACAGCCTTCACTAATTGTCCCTTCACTATGGACCATTTTTGTTTCCATGGGTGATTACTTGAAAAATGTAAGAAGGAATTACAGTAAGTTGGTTTCCTGAAGATAGATGACCGAAAGCTGTTATTGCACGTGTCTTTCACTAACTTCACATCCAGATAGTCTATCTCACTAGTTGAAAAATGGTACGTAAATTTCAAAAATTTAGTGGTCCCATTCATATAGGTGATAAGGTAATTTGCTGCCTCCTCCCCACCTTTTAGTAAAATGAAAGCATCATCTAAGAAACGAGTGTAGAATCTTATAGATTCCTTGAAAACTGAATTATTTAACAGGAATGTTTTCTCCCAGTAAGCTACGAACAAATTCGCTACACTACCACCACAAGGGGAGCCCATGGCAATCCCTTGTTTTTGGAGGTAATAGCGATTGTCGAAGATGAAAAAATTGGAAGAAAGAACAATGTCCAATAATTCTGTTACAACAGCGATGTCCTTGTTTGGTGCGTTGAAATCTCTCAACATTAACTCAACCCATTCGACGGCTTCCTGATGTGGTATGGAAGTATAAAGATCCACAACGTCGATGGTGAGGAAGTTGAGAGAAGCATCAAATTGTAACTCATTGATAGATCTCAAAAAGGACCATGAGTCCTTACAAATTTCTGGGATCAACTGCAAATATTTGGAAATGATGTTGTCAATAAGACGGGCACATGGGTGAATGATGGAACATCTCCCATCCACTAAGGCTCGCATTGGCGGATTTGCCAGGTCCTTGTGGATTTTAGGGATCCCAAACATTGCTGGGACCTTTGGGAAAGTATTATCAATGAAGTTGTAAGTGTCAATGTCAATTTTTCCTTCAAGGAACAAATCCCTAAAGTAACCCTTAATTCTATTGTAAGATCCTGTCATTTCATTCAGAGAAGAGCTTTCATAAGCAGGTGAATTCAAAACGGACAACATTCTATTGTTATATTCAGATTTATCAAAAATAACCAACCCACCCCCTTTGTCAGGCTTAATGACTCTGACTGCCATCCTACATAGATTGTTCAAGGCCATGACTTGGTCAATCGAGATGTTACTTTGGCTATCTATCCAATTAGTAGAGGCATATAAATGCCTCAAGTCTAGTTCACAAACACTTTCAAAAATATGTAGGTTGGGATGTAAGGGGGGGGGGGTTGAACGTACTAGGAAGCTTGAGAGTTGTTCTATCCTTGGGAAGATCATTGTTAAAAAAGACATTTAAATTTAATTTGCGTACAAAACATTTCAAATCAATTAAGGTTTTAGCCAAATTGAGTTTTTGATCAGGTACAAAGGAGAAACCATTAGCCAATAAGTCAACCAACTCGCTGTCAATGGGGACATTAGAAAAATTGTAAATCTGAAAGTCCCCTTTTGTGTTAGACAGAATAGTAGGGTAATTTCTATCTAGATGACCATCCCCACACTGGGCATTCAATGCCGTTGTTTGTTCCAGTTCTTGTTCTGTTGTTGGCGATTGTTCTTGCCCCCTAAAAAAACGTTCTGATGAGGTTTATCGTTAGATGCACCATTATTATTCTGGTTAATGGTTTTAATCCTGTTACTTCTCCTTGGTTCTTGTACAAATGTCTCTTCCCCTTCATCCCCAGTGTCACAAACGTCAGGGGAAAATTCATCAGGAATGTCTCTAGTAACACCAGCACCTCCATTATATTTCCCCTTGTTCTGGTTGTCTCTACCTGGAATATTTTTAAAAAGATTCAGATATGCTAAGTTGGTTTGATATGCATTTCTATCCCTTACCAGCTTTTTTGTTTTATTAGATTTCAATTTTAGCAATAATGCGTCAATACTGGAAAAACTACGATTATAGTCGTACTTGTACCTCAAGAAATTAATGTCAGTCTTTATGATGTCATCCAGTCGACTAGTTTCAGACAAAAGGCTGGTAATGTGGTTGGAATAGTGTTTAATCATTAATTCCAACAGTTCAGTCCCCTGTTTATTAAACAAAGCCAATAAATCATCTGAAAAAGCTGCATCAATAAACAAGCCAGTAGGTGAAAAAGTATTTCGTAGCCCTTTAGGAATAATTTTTTCAGCAAGGCATTGCTGAAAATAGGCAACCTCCAGTTGCAATTTTTTTATTTTAAGCATTTTACCATCCAAAATTTTTAATTTTTCAGCAATATTTTCAAAATTATTACCTGGAGTACCCAAGTCAGCGACCGGTGAGCCAACAGATGAAGTATGAGCAAACGACAATAAAGCCAAGTTCTCTGCCCATTCAGAAAGTGAAGGCACATCCATAAGTGCAGAATTGTTATTGACTGGAATTCCAGGCATTATTGGAGCCATATCCCCTGATGTTTGGCTCCTATAAGTGGTTCTGTTGGTGCCATTAATAACATTTGGCGCTGGTGCACAAGCGCTCGGGCCAGCTGGAGTTGCCTGTTGAAACCCAATGGTAGCTGCAGAAGTGCAAGGGTGAGGTAACTGCCCCGCTGGGATGGAAGACAAACTGTCGTTAGTTAACTGGTTATTAGAT
This sequence comes from Protopterus annectens, assembly GCF_019279795.1. Classification (NCBI taxonomy): domain Eukaryota; kingdom Metazoa; phylum Chordata; order Ceratodontiformes; family Protopteridae; genus Protopterus; species Protopterus annectens. The sequence goes on from NC_056727.1 coordinate 747,660,008, forward strand.
GGAAGTATGCCTGAGTTATTAACCCGTGCCTTAGTCACATCACTTTTCTCAATATTATCCAACCGAGTATTCATTAAGTCCAACTGTTGAGACAACGAAAGCAGTAACGCTTGAATGCTCAATGGCTCATTGGTAGTATCCACATTATCTGAGCCAAAAATGTTCGGTGTCCTAGGGCTCGTAGAAATGCCAGACGACATACCAACAACTGAAGAAAGCCAAAAAAACTACTGAAAATCAAGAAGTAGCGTTCACGAAGTAGGACAGCCGAAAATTGATTTAACGCAATTTATTTCAACACAAGTAAAAGCATTTTCGCTTCTGCCCCTGCAGAAGCTTCATCAGAATACATCAATAAGTGCGCCAACTTTTTAAATTTAAAACCACAATAGTTACATGACCTGATGTCACTTCCTCCAATTCACTCGAATTGTTCTTTGAAGGAAAAATTGACATTGACACTTACAACTTCATTGATATTACTTTCCCAAAGGTCCCAGTAATGTTTGGGATCCCTAAAATCCACAAGGGCCTGGCAAATCCGCCAATGCGAGCGTTAGTGGATGGGAGATGTTCCATCATTCACCCATGTGCCCGTCTTATTGACAACATCATTTCCAAATATTTGCAGTTGATCCCAGAAATTTGTAAGGACTCATGGTCCTTTTTGAGATCTATCAATAAGTTACAATTTGATGCTTCTCTCAACTTCCTCACCATCGACGTTGTGGATCTTTATACTTCCATACCACATCAGGAAGCCGTCGAATGGGTTGAGTTAATGTTGAGAGATTTCAACGCACCAAACAAGGACATCGCTGTTGTAACAGAATTATTGGACATTGTTCTTTCTTCCAATTTTTTCATCTTCGACAATCGCTATTACCTCCAAAAACAAGGGATTGCCATGGGCTCCCCTTGTGGTGGTAGTGTAGTGAATTTGTTCGTAGCTTACTGGGAGAAAACATTCCTGTTAAATAATTCAGTTTTCAAGGAATCTATAAGATTCTACACTCGTTTCTTAGATGATGCTTTCATTTTACTAAAAGGTGGAGAGGAGGCAGCAAATTACCTTATCACCTATATGAATGGGACCACTGAATTTTTTAAATTTATGTACCATTTTTCAACTAGTGAGATAGACTATCTGGACGTGAAGTTAGTGAAAGACGACACGCAATAACAGCTTTCGTCATCTATCTTCAGGAAACCAACTTACAGTAATTCCTTCTCTACATTTTTTCAAGTTTCAAGTAATGGAAACAAAATAACAAAATGGTCCATAGTGAAGGGACAATTCAATTGAATGTGCATTACAAGCCAAGCAATTCATCATCATGAATTTGAATTTTGGACATGATGTTGAACCGTATCCGTGGGTAATTGATGATTGATGACCTGATGATAGTTCTTTAAGTTTAAGAGGACTAATGGTCAATATCAACTCTTGCTCTCTTACATTAGACAAGACATATCCCAACTAATTGATGATTTTGATTTATTTACTTATCTAACAGTACTGCCTTTTGTTAGACCCGTGTGTGGCCACAAAGGAGACTAACTTCATGATAAGTTTTGTTACAACTTATATTAAGAATTCCGAGAACATCTGTTCTATTATTCGTAAAAACTGGTACTTTATTAAGAATAGTCCAGGCTTACAAGATAGATTAGGATTGCATCCTTCTATTGTATATAAAAGAGGTAGCAACCTAAAGGATCTCCTTCAAAGGAATAGAGATGTTAATTTCTACACTAGACAAAAAGGTACATACACCTGTGGTTCTTGTAATTGGTGTAAATTTCTTAGAACAGGGAACTCATTCTCTATTAGGAATAAGAAATATTTTATCAACCACAAGGTAAATTGTAACACAAAATCTATTGTTTATGTAGCCATTTGTGACTGTTGTCCTGCGTTCTATATTGGGAAAATGGACCGACCGAGGTTACGTCGTGATATATATACCATATCATCTCCATAAAAAAAAAAAGCGAGAATGCTTTATCAAAACACATATTGAGTCACGCAGGACACAGTTTTCATTTTATGGCTATTGACCATATCTCTGTAGGTATTAGAGGTGGTCCTCTCATGTTAATTTTGGAAAAACACGGAGCTTGAATGGCAAATCTTATTGGATGCCTTCAGTCCCCCGGTTTGAATGAGAATTGTAGCATCTCTTCTGTGTTAAAGTACAGAAGTTATTTAAGGTGATAAAAGATTTTTGGCCCCCTTCTGTTTTTAATTTTAATTTTACCCAATAGTAATTACTTTTATTAATTTTGTTAATGAGAGCTGCTTCCTCAGGGACCTGGTGGCGTACGATTTCTTTCTATTGGAAGTTTTTAACACTACTTGGTATAATTTTTGTATTAGTACTGCATTTTTTATGATGGTTAAATATGTATGCTTTTTAAGAATGATTAACTGGTTGTTAATGGGTTTGATCCTAATTTTCAGGATTTTTTATGTAATATACCCTCATAGGGTTAATAATCTTAATTCGAGTGAATTGGAGGAAGTGACATCAGGTCATGTAACTATTGTGGTTTTAAATTTAAAAAGTTGGTGCACTTATTGATGTATTCTGATGAAGCTTCTGCAGGGTCAGAAGCGAAAACGCTTTTACTTGTGTTGAAATAAATTGCGTTAAATCAATTTTCGGCTGTCCTACTTCGTGAACGCTACTTCTTGTTTTTCAGTAGTTTTTTTTGGCTTTCTTCAGTTGTAAGAATGATATACCTAGTTAACTGCCTTCATTTCTGTATCCATATGGAATGCTGAAGGATCTTGGTTCAAGATCAAATGAAGTAAATTCATTTTTCCTGTTGAATAAATTTGTGTTATATTCTACCTTGTAGCTTCTAGCAGTATATGGAAGGGACTGATAGGACAGTATGAAAATGAGAAAAAAAATGATTAATTGTGTTTTCTTAGGTCGGTACTAGGCTATCGGCCCTAGGGCCTATACAAGCCTAGCCATTTTGGATTGTCCTATTACAATCATCACAAAATCATAATTATATGCATGTTATAAGCAAAAAGAGAGATACAATGATTGTATGTGATTGTAACTTGCCCCCTCCAACTGTCCAGCTCCTACTGAGGTGCTGGTGGTGTGCTACGACCATAGCAGGAATCATCTCAACTAACGTTCCAGAGCTTGATATTTAAAGTCTCCTGCCTTATCGGAACACTGCAGAGGACCTAATCCCACTGTATTGGAACTGTGGCTATAAAAATGATCTAATATAAAGTATGTTCACCCCAGTATTGTAAAACCTGCTAGCATATTTTCCTGCTAAAAGGCCTTATGCACACCACCATTCCCAGGTATCTCCTCTCTTTCTTTGTCTACAACTCCACCGCTCCAATTTAGTGAGTTAAAGTCAAACGCCTAAGCATTTCTTTAGTGATACATTCACCTCCCTCTGTCCCGATTACACTCAGACATTGTCTAGCTATGCAGACACCCTGCTAGGACTTTGCTACGTACACACTTCTGCCCTTTTGAATACAGCAGTTTCTATTCATTAACCCCCTATCGCTCTTTCTGCTACTGTGCCTGTTAACTGCTATCTCTCTCACTTGAGACTGGCCGTTAATCCCCTGTTACTGCATTCAAGCCTTCTCTCTTAAATCACTGCTACTGCATTATACATTTACCTTTTGGGCTTCTACCTCTCCCCTATTCTACAAGTGTATCTTTGTTGTTCTTCCATTTCTATCCCACATTCTTTAGGGTCTCTCAGCTTATCCTCACCTTTCTTGACCTACCTTCTGCTCATTGATTGTTTCTGCTACGATCACTCTGCAAGGGTCTACCCCACTCCATCTGCCCCCCGCTTTGGGCTCATTTCACTCCCCCTACCCTACACCCAATTCCCACACACCCTCACTATGCCTACATTTATCTTTACACCTAACCACACCTCCCTCCTCACAACCTAATCACACACACACACACACACACACACACACACACACACACACACACACACACACAGACACACCTACCCATAACACCCTTCACTCTCCCTAAATCTCTCCTGCAGTTAATCTCTCTCGACCAGTCCTTTATCACTGATCCACCAACCATCTCTCACATACCCCACCATTCATAAAAACTACAAATCACATAAATCTAGCTAACATGTTACTACTTCATGTTACTTCTCTAATTATGCTATCAACAATCTTCCTTCTCCTCCTACCACACCCACCTACAAGTAACCTCACATTACAGAACTTCTCCTGCTTTTCACCATAACATTCAATCTCACTTCACTATCTATTCCTCTATCCTTAAACTATCACCCGACTACTCATACTTTAAGATATTACATCACCAACCATCACCAACCCTCCCTAAAGTTTGATAGACATATCCAAAACTCTTGCAGTCCATTTTCTACATTGCCTCTAAATTATCTCACTACAGGGATATTCATCCTAATCCCAGACCAACTACTCCCTTAAACCTACCATTCCCTCACATTCCCCATCTCCCCAATAGCTTAAATCAACTTCCAAGGAAAATATCTGACCTACTATTTCTAAACATAAACTGTAGAAGCATCTCCAATAAAATCCATGACCTGCATGCCTGTATTTCACTATACTTGCCAGATATAGTGGTAATAACTGAAACTTGTCTAAAACCACATATCAATGACAATGAAATTACTCCCCCAGGCTACAATATACTAAGGAAGGACAGAAAAGGTGGTTGCATAGCTATACTATTTAAGAACCACCTCATGGTGCAATCTTTAAGTATACAATACCCCTCTGTTGACAACGCAGAAATATTATTTAGTCAACTAAAACTAAACTCAAAAAAAACTAATAAACATAATTGGCTACTATATACCCCGGCACAATATATCCACTCTAGAAAACATACTACACTGGTCCTGTTTATCTCTCCAAAATGAAACCAACATTCTGGGTGATTTTAATATAGATTGGCTAACCTGCAAATCTTCCAACCCAACAAATCATATCACTCTCCATGGCTTTAGCCAAGCCATCCAAATACAAACAAGAATTGAGAAGACAACTATCAGGGAATCAGTCCTTGACTGGATTCTAACTAATAAACCAGGCAACCCATCTCTTGCAGGTTGCTTCCCCAATGGTCCAAGTGATCTTCTGCCAACCTTCCACCTACGACAATGCAACCATAATCCCAAAGGCCCAACGTACAACTTCATTAAGAGCAAAAAGAATGTCAACCTTGCCAATTTCTCTGATGAGCTAAAACATTGCAAATGGGCACCCCTGAAATATCTGGAATTAAATGAGGCAGTTACTTACTTTAATGCCTCCTTTTTAAATATATTTGATCTTCATGTCCCTCCCAGAATCATATGAACCAGATCTAATCTCACCCCATGGCTGAGCAAGGAAACCAAATCCCTCCTCAAAGCCAGAGATGAAGCATGGAATCACTGGAGCACTGTTAAATCCCTAGCTGCAAAACAGAAATATCAGGAGATTACAAACAGAGCTGTAAAACTCGACAAAATTAATTATTACACCAACCTTCAAACCAAACACCAAATAAATTACTATTATCAGGCAAGACTGATAAGACAGCATTCCCAATCAATTTAATAAATTTTACTGAAACAATATTGACCCTAGCCAACCAACAAACAGTTGCCTATCTTATAGCCATTCTGCAATATCCTTTATAGCAAAAATATTGAAAAGTGTATACACTTCCAAATGATTGACTACTTACATACACACAAGCTCCTGTCAAACACACACAGCCTTATTGTCCTTCAAAGAACTATCTGAATTAGGAGCCTGGTTCCAAACCTATTGTGCTGTGGAAATTCAGTTTTAGGCCATTTGCTGTTCACCCATACCAACAAGGACTTCACACATTAACACAGTTACCTTTGATATCAGGTCCAGTAACAAAACAAACTCCTGGACATAGAAATAAACAAGCTTAAGATTTGACATTCACATATCCCAAGCCATCAAGAAAGTACACAACCACCATCTACAGAAATAAAAGCTACCATAGCCTACTATTTAGATCTCACTGCTGCTCATTCTTGAAGTAGCTCAACTGGATAGACCTTCCTCCACTTTTGCATTTCAACCAACTCACTCTGGCCCATAAAATTCTATATCAACTAGAAAAAAAAAACAGCATTACAAAACCTACTTCACCTCCACACCAATAGCAGAACTCTTCACTTCAGTAACATGCTCATTCTCATGGTAACTAAGTCTCACAATACAGCAGGTGACTCTCTCTTCTCTAATTATGTATCTAAAGTCTGGAATTCTCTACCCTATAATATAACTACCACTTCCATCTCTCATTTAAAAAAAAAATCATTAAAACTGCATCTGAGCCATAACTGGCTATGCTCTTGCACTACACCAGGCTAGTCCCTCCCTATGCTAGACCCTTTTCCACCTTTCTATTCTCACACCTCTACTCTCACACCTAAAAATGAATAGTTAGCTCAAAGTACTATGTCTATATAAATGCATACAATATATTTAGAATTTGTTTACTGTGATGGATTAGAACCTACAATCTTTAGTCATTAGTTATTTCACATTTGTCCCTACAGCAAAGACCCTGATGTTTTCACATCTCTGTCTTGACTAAATGTGTCTGTTACGTTTACACACACTATTCTTAATAATGACTGAGTTTGTATGTGAATTCAGTTGTCAAACTTTGTACTATGTTATTTCATGTTATTGATCCATGTGGAGCTTTTTTTCCCAGTACCCCACTGAAAATGGTCCTATGTCCAGTGGACTATCATGGTTAACAAATGTAAAATAAATAAATGGGAGTAAAATGAGAGCAGTGTCTGATGTAGCTCTTTAATCCAGTAGTTGAATATCAGTTTTCTCATCTGCTTAAATCCTAAAACAACATAATCTGTGTCTCAGTATTAAAATACTATCCTGTTATTCATTGCATTTTGTTTTCAAATGGTTCAAGCACAATAACTCAGCATCCTTCTAGAATGGCAACCATGAAGGCTTGATCCAAAATAGGTATAGTACAAAAGTTTTAATGAAGAAATACTATGATTCTTTGCAGATTGTGATAGGCCAGACAATGGCGACTTACACATAGCAGTACATTGTCTGTGAGCATCCAAGTCATCATGGGGGTATGGAAAGGCATAATTCCTACTTAAGGGAGTGCTGAGACTCCAATCACCAGATCCATTAATGGAACATTGAGAAAGGAAGATGGAATCCACTGGCAGACACTGCACAGGTAAAAGGTCAGGGGGGTTATGGTGAGGGCTTAACAGCTATACAGTGACTGTTTAGTCACCTATATAGTGCTGATTTCTTCATTTATTTATTTATTTATTTATTCTATGTTCGTATTAAAAAAAATTATCTCCAACTGGTGGTGGCCAGGAAGGAGTTATTAAATATTACATTTAAATCTTTAAATAGAAAAAAATAAACAGAAATCTATTCAACTTGTAAAAAGCTATCTTCACATTCATGAATTGCAGATGGGGCAAATTCTTTAATTTACTTATTTATTAATAATTAGTGATCAGCAGTATGGTTTCATGCTGGGAAAGAGCACTACAGATGCAATGTTTGCTCTGAGAGTGTTGATGGAGAAGTACAGAGAATATCAGAAGGAGTTGCATTGTGTTTTTGTAGACTTGGAGAAAGCATATGACAGGGTGCCTAGAGAGGAGTTGTGGTATTGTATGAGGAAATCAGGAGTGTCAGAGAAGCATGTAAGAGTGGTACAGGATATGTACGAGGGTATTGTGACAGCAGTGAGGTCTGCGGTGGGAGTGACAGATGCGTTTAAGATGGAGGTGGGGTTACATCAAGGATCAGCTCTGAGCCCTTTCTTATTTGCAATGGTGATGGACAGGTTGACAGACGAGATCAGACAGGAGTCCCCGTGGACTATGATGTTTGCAGATGACATTGTGATCTGTAGTGAGAGTAGGGAACAGGTGGAGGAGACCCTAGAGAGATGGAGATATGCTCTAGAGAGAAGAGGAATGAAGGTCAGCAGGACTAAGACAGAATATATGTGTGTGAATGAGAGGGAGCATAGAGGAATGGTGAGGATGCAAGGAGTAGAGGTGGCGAAGGTGGATGAGTTTAAATACTTGGGGTCAATAGATCAGAGTAATGGTGAGTGTGGAAGAGGGGAAGAAGAGAGTACAGGCAGGATGGAGTGGGTGGAGAAGAGTGTCAGGAGTGATTTGTGACAGAGAAGTATCTGTAAGAGTGAAAGGGAACGTCTACAAGAGGGTAATCAGACCAGCTATGTTATATGGGTTGGAGACAGTGGCATTGACAAAAAGGCAGGAGTTTGAGCTGGATGTGGCAGAGTTAAAGATGTTAAGATTTGCACTGGGTGTGATGAGGTTGGACAGGATTAGGAATAAGTATATTAGAGGGTCAGCCCAGGTTGGAAGGTTTGGAGACAAAGCCAGAGAAGGTTTGGAGACAAAGCCAGAGAGGCAAGATTACGTTGGTTTGGACATGTGCTGAGGAGGGATGCTGAGTATATTGGGAAAAAGATGCTAAGGATGAAGCTACCAGGTAACAGGAAAAGAGGAAGGCCTAAGATAAGGTGTATGGATATGGTAAGAGAGGACATGTAGGTGGTTGGTGTGACAGAGCAAGATGCAGAGGACAGGAAGAAATGGAAACAGGTGATCCACTGTGGCGACCCCTAATGGGAACAGCAAAAAGAAGATGATGATTAATACAATATATAAGAAAGATTAAAGAGGTAAGGGAAATTATTACATAGATACATAACAGAATATGATTAATGGTCAGCAAGCTTGAATACTGTAAGGAGTTTACCTCCCTGGATTAGTGCAGGGATTTCTTCTTACCTGCCATTTGTGGTATGTGATTTCTTTTATGCGAGGGTTGTGCAGTTACCATATTGAGTAAGGGCATTTGTGCTAGATATATGGACTTGGATCCTGACATGATCATTTATTTCAGTAAGGCTATTTAGCACTCTATGTTAATCAGCTTAAATACACTTTTTTGTTATCTAGATTTATGGTGAGTGTGGGTGTCTGAGTCATGTTGGGTGTAGTAGACCATGTTTTCACCAAAATGTTAGATTTAACTTCTAGTTTCAAGTTGGGTTACTTATCCGGAAGCAGTGGCTACATGCTTGGTTGTGTGCCAAATATGTCTGGTTAATATGGGGGACATTTTGGAGCTTACCTTCAGGATAGTCCTTCAAAGTTTTGGTATTATGCTTCTAGCTGTGGCATGTTTATTAAAAGATTTGGTTCTGTTTTATCTCATAATCTTGGACTGGTCTATCTTAAGTAGGCTTCCTTTGTAGGACATACATTCCTACAGCTGGAATCAAGGCTGGTTGATGTTATCCTAAGCACAAAGCAGACAAATTTAGTGTTAAAGGGGTACTATGTACAATTGTCACAGTGGGGTGTATGGCACAAGGTTCTGATTGTGATATTGTTAATGGCCGTCTGAGAAAGGTTCTTCTGCTTATGGTCTCTTTGATAACCTCCCTAGCAGTTCTAGTTTTTATGTCATCTCTGGATTTGGTAGCTTAGATGCTTTCCGACTTTTAGTCAGAGAAGGACGGGCACATCCTTGGTATTTGGGCAGTGTTGGGACAGGAGCATGGCATTCCAGAACCCCCACAGCAGCTTAGCAGTTTTAGTCAAGCAGGCATTTTTGTTAGTCAGTGTGCGGGGAAGGCAGACAGCTTGAGGGCAATACATTCTAGAACCCTGCAGTAGCATAACATCTAAGGATTCATTGAGCTGTCACTTTTATTTTGGAAATCTAAGTGGCTTTTGGTTTGACACCCCCCTTTTTTTGCTTCCTATGTTAACCCTCTCTATTTTTCAGTTCCCACTATGCTCCAGTCAATTAAGGAAAGATGGTTTTGTCTGTCGCAGGAGGCTCAAGGCTTGCTGTCTGAATTAGAAACAGTGGGGGCAGTTGAACAGGGCCAGAATTCCAAGAAGAGACTATCACTAAATACAGAAGAGAGTACAGCTGAAGGCCAGGTTGGGCTAAGAAGGCTCGGAAGAAGACCATCAGAGATTCCTCTGGCCAAAGGGTCACCCCTTCCTGGCCATCTGAAGTATCAACAGAAGCACAAGGTAATATCTCTTTTGGGTTGGAAGGGCTTAGTATTAATGGTAAAGGTCAAACTTTTGAGGACTGTTTAAACGGGTTTACAAATCCATTGCCAGAAGAGGGGAGGGTTAGGTTGTTTGATTTAGCTCTAGAAAGAAACTTTGATGACTCTGCAGCTGGGGTTCACAGAGAGGGGGTAGGTACTAATGCTGGCCAGGTTGCTCACCCATACCAAACACCCAATTGGGTCCAGGTGGTAGTATGGTGGTTCAAAAGGAGATCCTACCTCATCCAGTTGATTGTGTTTCCCAATTCTTGTCCTCTACTGCTAAGCTCAGCCTTTCCGGTTCCAGTTCCCTGGGGTCTCATAACACAGCTCATATTCCCACCAAGGTCAAAGGCAAGATTATCAAAGAGGAGTTTGTAGACATCTTCAACTTAGTGGACAAAAAGGATCTTGGACAACAACACCATTCTTGTCCTCTACATGATGGAAGCTCAGCATCCATCAGGAAGAAGGCAGCAGCCAGGACACCCATTAGGAACTGGCATACCCACCAAGGTCAAAGGCAAGATTATCAAAGAGGAGTTTGTAGACTTTATCTTACTTTGTAGCCTTCAGGAAAGCTCATCATGTGAAAGGATCTTGGATGACAACACCATCTCTAACAAGGACATGATGGAAGCCTTAGCATCCATCAGGAAGAAGGCAGCAGCCAGGACACCCATTAGGAACTGGCATACCTGGTCACAAGGTTTTGTGGTATTTATGGGGATGATCATCAAGAAGGACCCCAGTAATGCCTCGCCTTTATTAGCTTACTTTGTAGCCTTCAGGAAAGCTCATCATGTGAAAGGGGTTTCTGGTTGGCTGAATTATGGTCAGCATTTTAGGAAGCTGAAAGTTCTAAAAAAGTTCCACAGATGAGAACAGAGGCATCCTGACATATGGCACATTGATATGATGGACAATCAGGTGGCCACCGGAATTAATGGAGGGGTTGGTAATACAAAGGAAACAAAGTTTTTCTGGGCCTTCAACCATGGTAAATACAACTGCTTGCAAATACAGTGACTTGTTTTTGGGATGTGGAAAAGATCATCCTGCTTCCAAGTGCTGGGGGTTAGTGTCCAGTGACAGGTATGTATTTCCCACTTCTTAGACAGGAAGGGAGGTGGGGGTGCATAACACCTCGTTTCTGGCTAAGCTGCCTTTTCATGAGCACAGGGGTTTTTGGCAGGGGACTTGATCATACCAAACAGGGTCATTCCCTCATTTGCCTAGATAGGGTAACCTGCTCAGTGGCAGATTACCCAGACGAGAGGGCAACAGCCATCTCCTTAATGGTCTTTCCAAGGGCTTTCCTATTCATTCCATAGGTCCATTAGATTCTAAGTTAGCTAATAATCTATAATCAATCAAGGGACATGGGAAAACTGCTGCTGTGTTGCTAGAGAAAAAGCATTCAGCTGTCAGAATAACTGGCTGCTTTTCCACCCCTCCATGGAGTGTTTTAAAAATATCTCCCATCTGTCTGCTTCCCAAGAAACAGCAAGGTGAATATAGGCTAATTCATTATGTGTCCCACCCAGCAGGGGGTTCATTCAATGATTTATTGACAACCTAGCCAAGGTGCACTATTCCTCTTTGGACCAGGCAGCGGAGGTCATTATGGCCTTTTCTGATCCCTGGCTCTGCAAGACAGATATGCAATCTGCTTCACATCTTCTCCCTGTGAGGCAAGAAGATTGACCATATTTAGGTGTACAGTTTGATGGCAAAATATGTTTTGGCACTGCAATGCCCATGGGCGCTCTGTGGCCTGTGCTATATTTGTGCTATTTATCACAGCTTTACATTGGAGCTAGCAAAAGCCAGCACCCCATCAGTCAGTAGTCCACTACTTAACATGATTTTCTGATAGTGGGGGAGGGCCAGGATGATGCTTTAGAGGGCATATCTATTTTTAAATAGTTTTGTTTCACGTTAGGTGTACCTTTAGCCTGTGACAAATTAAGAAGGGCCAAGTTGAGCTGCGTCTTGACCTTTCTTGGTTTGGAAGTTGAAACTATTGCTCACTCATTCAAGCTTCCTTTGCACAAGCTTCAACAAGTCTGGCAATTAATTTAGTGATTTTTGGGATGCAGCAAAGTTCGCTTAGGAGAAGTTATGCAGCTACATGGTTGATAAATTTTGCCTGCAGGGCAGTCTCTCCAGGCAGGACTTTTCTGAGGACTTTTCTGACTTGTTGAAGGGTAACAAGCCCAAGCACTACTTTGTGTATTTGACCAGATGGGTCATGGATAACCTCTGGCTCTAGTTCACAATTTTGAGCCAATTCAATGGAATTTCTTTTTGACAGTCTCCTTGGGCCACCTCCACTGACCAAGAGCTTTTCACTGATGCAGCAGAGGGATCCAGTATGGGGGGATACTTTCAAGGCAGCTGGTTTGCTCAAAGGTGGCCTGAAAGCCAGTCCAAGGAAAGGAGGAGGGATATTACATTTTTGGAAATGTCTCCATTTCGGTGGCAGTTTTGGTTTGGAAGGACAGGTTAGGAGGATTGTTTTTCATTCACACAATGTCTTGGTGGTGCATGCTCTCAATAAACATTCTTCCAGGTCCAAGTGGGTCTACTTGGTTGTCAGGCTTTTAGTTTTGCTGAGTTTGGAGATTCATTTACCATTCTCTTCTGTTCATGTCCCTGGTCATCTTAACCCTATAGCTAACGGTCTCTCCTGTTTGCAGTTTGTCAGATTTTGCCAGTTGCTCAAGCAGGGCAAAAGGCACTTTTGTTTTAATAGGACTTTGGCTAATTGAAGACTAGCAGTAGCGCTATTGGCCAGCTCTTGGGCCAGGAATACTAGAATGGCTTATTCATCATCCCTCTAGGTTTTCAAGGCCTTCTACAGGTCTTTTCCCTGTGGTTCCAAGACATGGAGAGTGCAGTTGAGTTGTTACTTCAATTTTTAGTGGGCAGGTCTGCCAGTGCACCTTGCAGCTTTGTTGTGGTTGGACCATTGTTTGGATCTTCAGGAAGTGTTGGGTCACTGTGTGGGTACTCAAGGGCCTTGACATTATTTAGGGGCTCTCATGGGATTCCAGGAAACCTAGTGGGAGACAGCTCCTTCCCTTTGTTATTCAAGGGCTCTATAAGACAATGGATTATTTTAATATGTTTGTTACAATAGCAGCTTTGTTCATGTCTTTATATGAGGGTCCCTTCCATGCCACTGAGGTACTCCTTTACCTTTGCTGGGAGGACCTTATCATTCACAGTGATTTTATCCTGATATGGGTAAAGAAATCATAGACTGATCAATTAGGTAAAGGTCAGCAAGTGTGTTTAGACAAAGCCATTGGGTTGGCCACTTGCCCAGTGCACCGGGTTGAATTCCTATTTAATATCACACCAAAGAACAGGTCAGGCCTGGCTTCAGGGAGACCTTTTAGCCTGTTGGAGATCAATTTATTTCTTAGACAGGCCATGGCAAGACAAGGAATTCATCCACACAGTTACTCTTCGCATTTCTTCTGAATAGGTCGTACCTCTGACTTGGCCATAGAAGGGCATCCTGTCAAAGTCATTGAAAGAATGGGAAAGTGGGTGTCTGATGCCTGTCTTACATCAGGCATTAATTTTTATTTCTGTTGCTGGCAAAGAGGTAAATTGGCTTCTGGGCTATTCTTTCATAGACAGAGCTACAATCTGAGCCTTTGTCTACCTGGCTGGCCATTCAAGTTCTTTTGATTTTAACAACTAGATTTTTCATTCTTTTAGTTTCCCTGGCCTCCACTGGTTTCGGTTCTGGGAAATTTGGTGTCAAATTACTATGGAGGAGGGTTTACCCAGAATTATGGTCATACATCTCGGGAGTAAAGATTTGGTTCAAGCCCCTAAAAAAATCCTGTTGTCCAGAATGCTGTCTGATATGCATCGGTTGTGGCAGCTGTATCTGAATCTGGTTTTGTTCTGGCTAGAAGGTCTAGTGTTATTGAGACAGCCAGGTGCTTCATCAACCATAGAGTTTTGCAGGATTCTAGCCAAATTGGTTTGCATGTGATTCAGCACAGAGATCATGACTGACTGGATCTTGATTTTTATGATTTGGGCAATGTTCATTTGAGTAATATGGGTTTTGATCTGTTTAATTTGGATATTATTTTTGCTATTAATGTGTTTTTCAAAAATGGTTCTTCCCATGTCCCAGATTCTCCTTTTGAAGACTGGTTGTTTGGGGGAAATGGTATGGCACATGCCAGGTTCGTGGTGACCTTATGGCTTCACTCACCTTGTTCAGTGGTTTTGGCTCTCCTCAAGTTGGACCCAAATTCAACCGGGAACTACATCAAGGGGTATGTGGATTATAAGGATGAGTTAAATAGGTTTGCCACCAGGACCAAGGTAGCTTGGAATATGTACCCAGGTTTTTCCTCTTGTGGCAGCTGGAACAGGGTGGGTTATGACCACTGGCCTGAGTTAACGGTTTAATGGTTATCAGTTATATGTTGCAACTGAACTATTATTGTTAATGGTTGTCAGTGGCTGTAAAAAGGTTGTAAAGTCAAAGTGGTGTGGTTTGACTTGGCTCAGTGGACAAGGATATATAGATATATATATATATATATATATATATATATATATATATATATATTCATCTGATCAGTACAGTACAGTCAGTAATTCTGCATTAGTTAACAAAAAGATCACTTGATTTTTAGTTTCAGTGTAGTTAAACATGCAAATAATGTGCGTGAATGTAAATACATAAATGATTACTCCACTATATTTGTTAGTGTGAAGCAGTACAGATATATTTGCATGCTGATAAATTACTGGATGATTAAGTTATTTTTGTGGTCACTCTAAGTCAGCTATGTTGAGAGAAGACTATGAATGTATTGAGGATTAAGCAAAAACTAGACAGACACTGTGGTTAACTAGATTGGAATATAACCAATGCAATAAAAAAAAAAATCCCAAAATAGACATGCTCACTGTTTATTATGCAGTACACAATGCTTTCAGGTTCCACCCTTCATTGGTGCTAACAATTAATTAACAACAACTCAATTTATAGTAAAATCACATGAAACACATGACACAGCCAGCCATGCATATAATTTATACAAACTTGTAAGCAATAAAATCAGTAAGAAACAAGGACAAAACAATATTTTAAAACAGTGTTCTAAAACATATAAAAAGATTTAATGACATTGCATTTGTTTTTTAAATAAAATAGGTTTAATACTAACAGCACTATTTAATCCAGGAGGCACATCAGCTTGTAGTCTTAAGATCCAATTATATTCATTTATTTCCAAGACATTATTTATATCGCCTCCTCTAATATTCTTATATACAACTTCTATGACTCTAAATTTAAATTTATGGGTCATATCTCTGTCTAATATATGTTTTGCCAGAGCATTCGTTCTGCTGCACCTACTTATGTCTGATTTATGATCAATAATACGATCTTTGGGTTTTTGACTGCATTTTCCTACATAGAAACAGGTGCACTTAAAACGTGTTCCTAAATAAAACACAAATGCAGTATTACAAGTAGCTTGACAATAAAATATATAAGTTTTGTTTGTTACTGGATGTATAAAAGGGTGCTGTCAGTAAGATCTTTATAGCAACCATCACAGTAACAGGGAAATGTCCCAACCTTACCAATAACCTTGTTTACACTAGTCATCTTAAAATCCTTATAGCATAGTCTCCTTTTCAACTTCTGGCAGTTCTTGTAAGGAAATGTCCGTGTTTCATCTATTAAACTCTAATTCAGGCATGGAAGTCACAACATTCCAGTTTCTTTTTATAATCTTTGGCACCTACCTAGTCCCTTTATTATAAATAGTCACATATCTAATTGTAGCTTAATTTAACAAATATTTGTCTCTCAAAAAATCCACCATACGAGATTCACTGAAGGAGGAGCTACTTGTCCCCTTTGACTCATTATTGTATTTATAATTTCCACTACCAACATCTCATATTATCCCCTAACTCCAAACACTTGGTTTCATTAGTATTCAATCTACTGACCCTCATGAGCTGCCGCTTAACTATACCCTTAAAAATATGGGGGGCATACATGCTCCACCTGTGGGTATACTTGTTAGCATGAACCTGGTTCCTATAGACATTTGAACTCAACAACCCCATATTTTTATCTTTTTTTATATCTAAATAAGTAATAGTATAAGCTAAACAGTTCATTTTAAACTTTAAAAATGGTGTAGTATTATTCAAATATTGTACATTTTCTACAATTGTCTACAAACCACTTGTACAGCAAAAACATTAGCACTGAGATGGCTTTTATCACTATAAATGAATTAATTCTCCCATTGATTCAATACTAAGTTTGCATAAGTAGTGGCCATGGCCCCCCCAGCATTTTGTAGATAATGATGGCCTTCAAAGATAAAAATATTTTTGGTTAATACTGATTCAGTCAAGTGGCAAATATTCTCTATTTCCTTCACTAACATGCCTGTGTTTGTACATAAAAAAAATCACGAATGGCATTTATCCCATATTTGTTAGGGAGGGCAGTAAATAGTGAATTTATATCAAGAGTGACCACTAAATATTCATTAATAACACTGCTACTATACCAGTCATATAGTCTGGACAGAAAATCACCTGTATCCTTTATGAAACACACACACACACACACACACACACACACACACACACACACACACACACACACACACACACACAAATAAATATAACGGTCTAAAAAGACAATACAACATAAATGAAATTCAGAATTTTAGTAATGTATCAGTGAGGTTCTGAGTCTGTTATAGGTTCATTATGACTGAATGGAGTTCTTCAGGGGGCAGCATAAGACATATTTTGAGAGACACTTTATCCTTTTGGTGAGGAACTTTGGGGCCTTTCAAGCTGCAGCAGGTGTCTGGTCAGATACATTCCGAACAATCTGGTAGAAGGCATTTGTAAGTATATAAATATATAGCTATATTAGAGATGCATAGATAGCTGGACAGGTAAGCAGATACATAGATACATGAACACTTTTTTTCTGGTATGGTGGAGAACCTTGTGGAAGAAAAACAAATTATATATATATATATATATATATATATATATATATATATATATATATATATATATATATATATGTATGTATGTGTGTGTATATATATATATATATATATATATATATATATATATATATATATAAAATCATTCCGGAATAAACTGGAAAACAAATGATAATTGGTATTATTTTATATGGTATACATTTAACACAATTGCAAAGAAAAAAACATGGTTTTATTTTTCCAAATTTCCACAAAACACAGCCTTTCTGCCATACATGATGCTGTGGGACAGATATTCAAACTCTGAAAAGTGTAAACAAATCTGATATATTTTAAGTAATTGAGAATTCTTAAATGAACATCTTGTCCTAAAGAGTCTTATTATGATTTTAATATGTGGGCAAACAAGAAATGTTTGTACTGTACAGTTTTGTGGGAGGAAACATTAGTGAGCAATACGCCTCTTATGAATGTTTTGCAAAATACGCTTGTATTGCATAATTGTCTCAGAGGGTAAATCCGTCCTGCTGATGCTATCAAGTCTTGAAAAAACCCCCACAGATAATAAAAAGAAAAGAAGTAGCAATGTTAGTATGTAAAGACTGAAGTCCTGCAGAAAAGCAGAGCAAAGGGACTCATAACATACGTCTTTTTATGTAAGCCTACATTATAAAGCTTACAGTGAAATGGTTCCTAAGCTATACATATGCATATATATTATATATATATATATATATATATATATATATAAATGTATATGTGTGTGATATATTATATATATATATATATATATATATATATATATGTAGAGAGAGAGAGAGCGAGAGAGAGACATGTGTGTGTGTGTTTGTATTTTAATCATGTACACATTTTTAGAATAAATCAGCTTATGAGTTTTACAAAAAAGAAACCAAGGGAGCACTACGTCATGCCATTTTTTTTATTTTACTATTAGCTAACCACCAATTTTCATTAATAAAAATATGATAAATTAATGTGAGCTATTGCACCAGGGCGGCCACAGTGGTGCAGCAGTTAGCATTGCTGCCTCACAGCAAGATGTTCTCTGGTTAGATCCTCGGCTGGGGTGCCTTCTGTGCAGAGTCTACATGTCCTCCCTGTGGTTGCGTGGGTTTCCTCCTGGTGCTCCGGTTTCCTCCCACATCCCAAAGACATGCTGTAGGTGGATTGGAGATACTAAATTGGCCGTACGTGTGAGTGGGTGCCTTCTGTGGAAGGTTGGGGTCTGGGCTGGCAACTCGACACTGTACAAACTCTACTGTCAATCATGAGCGGACAGGTGATCCACTGTGGTGACCCCTAACCGGGAAAAGCCGAAAGAAGAAGAAGAAGAAGAATGTGAGCTATTGCACCACATAAACCAAAGTGAATACACTTATCAGACATGAAAGACAAAGTGAATGTAAAGGCACCATCACTGCATAATATCTTTTTTTTGCTACTTTTTTCACACCAGCATCTGACCATCGGCAACCTCCAGTGCTTTTCTTCATCCACTGGGTGTAGCAGGCACTCTTATTGGACTCCCAAGTTACTCCAGCACACGCTTTTGGCAGATAAGGAGCATAGAGCATCTCAGTACAACATCATATTGCTGCTAAGGTGTATTTTTTAACTAAGCCCCAACTCCCTTTTCCTGTTGCCCATGGCTGTACCCATCCAAAAGGTGGGCATACAATGGGTCATAAAGTGTGCTGTCCCACCTCTGTTGTCACTCAGCCTGTGTTCTCTTATCTATTCTGATTAGAACAATGCCCCCCTTACATGTCCCCAGTCATCACCAAGGATATAGCCTGAGGAGTGTCCAGATGCCTGAATTCATCATGGGCATAAGCACACCAATTCTTCCCTTACCATGCCTCAGGCATGCAAGCTGAGCAGGTAATTAGTCCCATGTCACCTGGTCCATAGTCAGGCCTTTATTCCTCTTTACCATAGCATAACTCAGTAGCCTGAATACCTTAATGTCTAGTGATGCTTAATGGTGAATCATTTGTGTTTGATAAATTGCTAGTGGAAGTAACTTTTGAGAACATTTTTGTTCTCTATGCTTATACGAGGGGATTAACATGCTTAAAGTCTGTATTAATTCATTGGACAAATGTGCATGAAGCTCACAAAACAATTTTGCTTAAAGTTGATGTCTGTTTTCTCTCAGGAGCCTAAACAACCACTGATCATGTATTGTAGTCAAGGACAGTGATAAACGTTTAAAGCAGATGTTCAAAATTACAAACTAAAGCCATTATACTTTAGTATTGAATCTGTCTTTTCATGTGGAATTTGGTTTAAGCTTTGCAGATGACTGCGCTCCACATGTAACAGCTCTAATTGTAAAGTAACAAAAGATTAAACAATACATAAGGTGGACATTATATATTTCCTCTCTGACCCTTTCTTCTTCAGTAAATATATGGGTATAAATATCCTTATTCTCAAGTGTAAGATTTTAGCCGTAAGATAGTAACTAGAATTCTGCAGCAAAATAGGCCTCATGGTTTGCAGTTTGGCTTTATCTCATTTTTTCAGAGAAATTTCATGACACTATCATGCAAGTCAGCATTTGGTCCCAGACATGAAATACCATTCAGAGAAAATTCATGTTAAAATATGAATTGCCAGTCTAGTAAAGTACTGTAATAAAGTTATACATACTGTGTATAATCCCTAGACAGTCAATCCCAGGTGGACTATTTTTGTTAGACCACCTCAAAGGAAACTTGATTCTCAGTATAGTAATAGCCTTATCTATGTCTTATAAAGCATCTTAAGTAAGCTGATACAGTTTAGTACTCTGACTCACTCTAGACGGGGAGCAAATCGTATCTCTTTCCTAACTATCTTCAGCAGTTAACATATAATGATAAGGGGATAAATACATAAACTGCAGCCACCAGACCCCCTCCACAGCAGATATGAACTGCCTATCCCTTTGTAAATGTAAAAGGTTCACAGGTACACAAACTAACAACCATAAGGATCCTTACTGTCCCAGCCAAGCTTCTCACCTGCATCCAACAAGTTTGTTAGTTGCCCAAGAAGGTAATTTTTATGAGTAAATTTTAATGATTATGTGTAAGACCAAGGCTGGTCAATTATTTACAGGATGCCTCTGTCTATTACATATAGCTGTCAGATCAGGGATGGTTAGGCTTGAGCTAATTTTCACATGGACAAGAAGCTTGTTCCAGAGAAGGGATAGTCTCTGAGACCATATATGTTCCTCCAGCAAGTCCTATTTATGTTGCAGGCAAGGTTTAAGTCTCTGGATCGGGTAGTTCTGATGGTGTTTGCTTTGCAGATCTGCAAAAGGTCCATCAGAGTGGGAATCAAGGATGCCTAGTATAACAGGCATAGATAACTCCTCAAAAATCTATAGGAAACAGACTATAGGGATAGGGTTTTGAGGCAATCATCACAGGGCATGTTGCTTGCCTCCTCAATGCTTTTTGTAACGAACCTTTGTGATGTTACATTTGCTACATGTGCTGGTCAGGTACACAATGCCATTGTACTCAGTGATGGGTCTGACTTCCTTGTACCAGGATGTCATATCCTTGTTTATAAGATGAGCAACATAGATTGATTTCCTTACTACCTTAGAAAGGTTGTTGGTTGAGAGCCAGGTTACTGTCTACATATCTCCTCATATCCCTGACTACTGGGTCTACTCTTAGGGTTGGATGTGTTGCCAATGATGTAGTTTCTTGGGGTAGCTGACTCCAAAAGATACTATTGTATACCTCCTGGCATTGATTTCTAAACCATGTTTCTGGCACCATTTATTTGCCCATCCTGAAGGCTGTGTCTTGGGAGAAATCTATGACTGCTTCTAGTTTGCAATCATCAGAAAACATGTTCAGCCAGAGAGAGCTCCTCAGTGTTGGCCTTGATTTCAGAGAAGTAGATGCCAAAAGGGAGTGGATCCAACAGAGAGCCCTGAGATACTCATCTTGTGACCAGTCTTTTTGTGGAGGTGGACTAGCCTATCCCAAATTCTTGGGTCCTAGCTGAGAGCCATCTTGCTATCCAACATATAAGGTTTATTCCTAATTATTTTAGTTTGTTTATATTACCTGACTGGAGTATTGTGTCAATGCCTTGTCCAGATCAGGGTAGCTGACCTTCTCAGAGAAGTCTACCATACTGAGCAGGCATATTCTTCCCTTCAAGCAACTGAACTGGGATGGATCTAGTGTCTGACTTTTTCCTGTGTCATTATTTATCATTTCAATGATAATTCTTTACATGGCTTTGCATACGAGACTAGTCAGACATAATGCGTCTGTAGTTCTCAAGACTTGTAGATGGTCTAATCATCTGTAGAGGGATGACCAGTGCAGTTCTCCATTCATGTAGCGCAAAGCCTGCTTAGAGACTATTGTTTAAAAGTGACTCCATTGGTCCTGATAGTTCAAATTTTGAGGTATTTAGGAGACATCCTGGGATATTACTGGGGCTTTGTGGTTGCAGGCATAGTTGAAGAAAGCCTTATAGCTGTCCTTGACCTGGGAGGTTGTTTTCATCTCAAACTAGACTTTGGCAGACTTGACTTGCCCTCTGGCTTGTTTGCTTAGATTGATAACAGAGGTTTTATCCTGTTGGGCATTGCATTTCCTAACTTTTGACATGATTTCTCTTCCGTAGGATTCCACCAGGGTGGCTTGTTTTTTTGCGTTTTTTCTAAGTCTATTCCTGGTGAACACAGCTGGCTCAATGTTTCTATTAACATGATTGTACAGAAGTTTTTTGAGCAATTCCACACAGGTAACTGTTCTCATTATGTCTGCACCAAACTAACCTCTCCAACTGACTATGCTACTACTTTATTTCACTTACTGACAAATCCATCCCCTCTGTCTATTCTGTTGACTATGTCTCTCTGCAAACACTCTCTATAGTATTGTAAAACTGTAGAGCTGATGGCATATTAACACTTAACAATTAAATTTTTTAGTAAATTGCATTAAGAATTTGTATAATTGTCATATTGGTCTCTCTGTTTTAGTATACAGAAAGGTTTAATGACGCTGCGTCTCTCGCTACTTATTGTTAATCTTCTGATTCTATCAATTAGTTTAAGAATTACAGTGGATTAGCTAAACTGTGATATTCTTTAACTAGTCTGTATGTATAACTACTTGTCCAAACCGTAGCCAGATGATATTTTAACTTATTGCCCTATATATTATATTTATATATTATATTTCTGTATGTTTCAATCTGGAGCTTTTCTCCCTGAAAAAGGACATCTGTCCAGTTGGACTTTTCTGGTAAACAAATGTAAAATGAATAAATAAATAAATAATTTGGTGGATCTTGAAATTTTGCCAGATTATCTATTAATAATAGGAAGTTTGCCTTGTAATAGTTCCAAATGCCACAGGGTTAGCTGGGGGTCATGGGTTATATTTGTATTTCAAAATTTTCAAGGAGACAGCTTTATGGTCTAACTTTAGCAGAAAGAATGTACACTTTTGCACTTGGGGGTATGTGCAGCATTTTCCCATATTTATGAGGACCAGGTACATTATGTTCCATCCCTAGTGGACATGTGGACTATATGAGCTATAGTATTTATATTAACAAAGTTGAGGCATCTTTGGGCCTGAACATTAGTCATTGTATACGAATCACAGTTTTTAGTGAGATAGTTAAAAATCACCCATGAATATGGATGGTATTGTGTTGAATGGTGAGTGTCTACAAAATGTCTAAATGTGAGTTATGGGTTTCCTAGGCAATAGAGGGGGACCTGTAGCTCACAAGAATATGGTATGGGACTTTACCTATAGTAATTTGGAGACATTAAAGCTCAAGTAGGTCATCATATTTGACCAGCCTTGAGGTAAGCTTTTTGACCAGCCTTGAGGGTAAGCTTGTTTTTGATGAATCTTGAAACACCTCTGCCTTTCATCCCTGCTTGTGCAGAAGCTAGCCTAAATGTGTGGAAGGCGTGATAGCCCTGTACTCATGGGGTGCTCTATGTGTTTTTAAACCAGTTCTCAGTAACTGCACTTTTATTCATATTCTCCAGATTAAGGAGAGTTTGGAAGGAGTCCAGTTCTCTGTTAAGACTCCTGGCATTGAGCAATAACACTTTAAAATTCCCTTTGATTGGTTTTGGTGACAGAAAGTTTGTCAGTTTGTCACTGTCTAAAAGAGTCAGTAGCCTAGGGGGACAGGTGCTGGCCATCCTTATCAAAGCCTATCTATAGGAAATTCAGACCATGACCATAACTCTCAACTGTACAGATTTGCACAGAATGTCCAGATTTTTGCCACATATTTTTTATGTGTTTTCCTAAAATTGTGTTTTTCTGGCAAATTATTGGCAAATCATTGAAGATTTAAGTTAGAAAATAATGACAGACATTTGAATTTCAGGCTTCATACCCTTCAGAAAATTCATTTTAATGCAAAATCTGTTATTCTGTCAACTTTGTAAGAGCAGTATTTAAAAATTGTCCCTATTTTGGGGCCTTTGTCCCACTTTTATTCATGACTTTGTCCAGATTTCTTGCTCTAAGAGGTTGAGAGGTATGACCATTGCTCAAGTTATGTTTCAGACAAATGGAACTTTGAAAAATTATTATAGAAAAGAGAAGATATATTATCTGAATAGACTGGATAGGATTAAACTGAGTCATGTTTGCTAAACTTAAATTGGAATGAAATTAACTTAGCATGTGAAGAATATGTTTGGAAGATTTTGAAGAATGTCTGCAGTAGACATGTAAAATAAATATATACGATTCTCAATAGGGGAAATTGAGGAAAGAAGCCCAGGTGGAATAGAAATCTAGCAAGATTGTGAATATGAGAAAAGAGTTTATCAGAAATTTAATAGAAATGTTTAAACATATAACAAGAAATATTTAAATGACATCAAAACCCATTAAAAAGAAAGATACTTTTATAAATAAAGAGCTATATGAGTCGACAATTTGCAAAGAAAACAATAATAAAAAAATATTAGTATGCAAATTCAAACAGACTAGATCAGAAAATTGAAATAATAAAACACAATCAAACTGTTAATTCTACAAATAAACAGATGACAGCTGAAATATCTAATAAGTACTTTGCAAAATTCTCATATGAGCAGAATTATATTGGCTTGATTAAGGTCTCTATTCCAACTTGGACTGACTGTCCCATTGTCAAGCAAGAAGCAATAAAAGCAGTTATATGCAAGGTTAAAAATATAGTACAATGGTCCTGAACTCTATCTAGATATTTTGTAGCTCTTATTTCCTGTGATTCAATAATACCTTTGACCTGGATATTTAACAAATTACTGAGACCCAGATTTGTACATAATGATTGGAAAAATATTCTGTGTCATTACTCTAGCTACAAATGTGGAGACAGTCAAAGCACTGAATGGTATAGACCAATAATCTTAACATCAATAATTGTAACGGGCTATGAGATATACACTCTGGCCTATTAATAGACCATAAAAAATATAGAAGACAGCTTGACTACTCCAAGTTAAAAGAAATATCAACATTAACACGTCTTACAAATTTCTTTGAAGATATCAGCTAATATATCATTTGAAGTCAGTTGTAGTTGTCTACATGTATGTTTCAAAGGCTTTTGACAATATAGAAAGTACGGTTGTATACACCTACCATAAATGTAGATGTTCGACTGTCTTCACTGTTGCAGTCATGACTGTAGGGTTCTCCCCTGCCGGCAGGCAGCCCTCGGTTGGCCAAAATCCCAAAGTCTGGGTCCTGTTCAACCATGCTCCCTGGCCAGAGCCAGGAGTACAAAGCTGACAGCCCACGCCATCTTCTCCAGTTTTTCTTGCCCCAGATGTCAGGAGTCCCAAAATGAAAAAGGTCCCATAACCTTTGCAAATACACCTCAGAAGAATGGTGAAAAAAGGAAATACACAAAAGTAAAAATAAGAGGGACAGGAGGGAGAAACCCAGACTGCAACAGTGAAGCCACTCTACCATCTACATTTATGGTAGGTCTACACAAGTGTACTATGTTCATCGTGTTTCACTGTTCCAGTCATGACTGTACCGTAGAATCCCAAAGCTCAATGAAAGGGAGGTCGTCATAAGGAGGAAGGGCTAAAGGCCCTGCAAGACTACAGAGGCAAAGCCTGCCCTAGACTTAGAGTAGAGAGGTAGATTGTAGTGCTTAGAAAAAGTATGCACTGAACTCCAAGTTGCAGCTTCCTGGTAATGTCCTTGGTAGGAACTCCCCTGAGGAAGGCCGCAGAAGTGGCAGCAGCTCTGGTGGAATGAGTCAGTATACTCCCTGGGATTTGCTTTCCATGGTGAGAATAACAAAATCTGATTCCATGAGAAATCTATTTAGAAATGGTCTGTTTTGAAATGGCTTTACCTTGGGAACTTGAAGCATAAGAAACAAACAATTGTTCTGATTTTCTGATGTCCTTGGCTCTGTTCAGGTAAAAACGTAGTCTGTGTACATCCAAAGAATGTAAGATCCTTTCCCCTTTATTTTGAGGAGTGGGGAAAAAGGTTGGCAAATGGATAGCTTGATTTAAAGCCACTTTGGAAACCACCTTAGGCATGAAGGTAGGATTAGTCCTCAAAGATACCCTGTCTTGATGAAAAATAATATAAGGTTCCACAGCCATAAGAGCTTGTAACTCTGAAACTCTCCTGGCAGAGGTTAGGGCTAACAGGATAGCTGTCTTCCAAGCTAAAAACTTGATGTCAGAAGAGGCAGCAGGCTCAAAAGGATGCAAGGTTAGTTTTTCCAAAACAAAGTTGAGATTCCAAGCAGGAATGGGAGGAGATCCAGGAGGTCTTAAGTTCTTAGCTCCTCTGAGAAACTGTCTCATGAGCTGGTGGGAAAAGATGGGAGGGTCTGTATTATAATGAGCAGAAATAGCAGAGGCATGTATCTTAATGGAAGAGAAAGAAAAGAGAGACCCTTATGTAAGATATCTGTCAAGTAAAGTAAAATTAAAGTAAAGTAATGTTAGGAAGAAGAGGATCAGAATCCTGAGCCTGCATCCAGGAACAAAATCTTTTCCATTTTCCTGCATAAGATTTTCTAGTGCTAGGACGTCTGGCTTCTAAAACGACATCCATAACCTGCTTGGGCAGTAAAGAAGAAATCAAAGGCCCTGGAATAACCAGGCTGCCAGGCTGAGAGTTCTGACATGAGAGTGTAGAACCTGACCCTGATGTTGGGACAGAAGGTTCGAAGACTGAGGTAAAACCCAAGGGGGCTCCAGCCATAGGTTTTTTAGAGTTGGATAACAAATCTGCCGAGGCCAATTTGGAGCCAGCAAGATAATCATCTTGGGCTTGTCCTGTTTTATCTTCAATAAAACCCGTGGAAGAAGAGGAAGAGGCGGAAAGGCATATCCCGAGAGGTTCCTCCAACTGAATGACAGGGCGTCCACTTTCCAAGCTTCTCTGTGGAAAGTCCTGGTGCAAAAATTCTGATTGAGATGGGATGCAAAGAGGTCTATGTGAGGACATCCTCAGACTGCTGTTATCATCCTGAATATTTTGGTGTCCAGCATCCACTCATGTGGATCCGAAAGGTTTCTGCTCAGACTGTCTGCCAGGAAGTTTTGTTTCCCTGGTAGAAACTGAGCTTGAAGATCCAGATTGCAAGCTAGAGCTGTGTTCCATAGATCCATGGCTAGTCTGCAAAGGGGGTAGGAATGAGATCCCCCTTGCTTGTTTATGTACCACATAACTGTGGTGTTGTCTGTCCATATTAGCAGTTGTCCTGGTTGTAAAAGATTCCTGAAGGCCAATAGAGCTTTCTGAACGGCTAACATTTCCTTTAAATTGATATGCAGGTGCTTCTGATCCTTTGTCCAAAGGCCCTGCAAACAACTGCCCTGAAAATGGGCTCCCCAAGCATAATCCGGGGTGTCCGTGGTTAGAATCTGAGTGGCAGGAGACAGACGGAAGGGTATCCCTTTGTTTACAGCAGATGCCCTGGACCACCAAAGAAATTCCTTTTGAAGGCAAGGAAGGACGGAGATCAGTATGTCTAAACTATGGCAATGCTGAGACCATACACTTTTTAGGTACCACTGTATTTTCCCTCATGTGTAGTCTTGCATACGGTACGAGAAATATGCAGGAGGCCATGTAACCCAAAGCAGGCAGGAGTTTCCTTGCAGATAGTTGAGTTAGAGTTGCCAAGGCTCTGAAAGTTGAAGCCAGCTGTAATTGTTTTTCGGATGTCAGAAATGCCATCTGGGTTGTGGTGTTTAGAAGTGCACCCAGAAAAGTTATCTGTTGTGATGGTGTCAAATTTGACTTTTTTATGTTTACAGAGAATCCCAGGAACTTGAGAAGGTTCTGTAGAAATTCTACATGCTGGAGTAAGACATCCTTGCTGTCTGCCTGAATTAGACAATCGTCCAGATAAGGGTAAATTTGAATTCCCTTGAGTCTGCAGTAAGCTACTACTGAAGCCAGGCATTTGGTGAAGACCCTGGGTGCAGTAGACAATCCAAAGGGCAGCACAGAGAACTGAAAGTGCCTCGATCCGGCCTTGAACCTGAGGTATTTTCTGCGATCCTGCCTGATGGGAATGTGTAAATATGCCTCCGTTAAATCCAAAGTTACCATCCATGCATCTTTGGACAGCATTGGAAGTAGCTGCTGTAGAGTAAGCATCTTGAATTTTGGAATCTCTAGAAAGGTGTTCAAGACCGACAGATCCAGAATGGGTCTCCATGAGTTTTGCTTCCTTGGGACTAGAAAGAGCCTTGAGTAAAAACCTTTTCCCATCTCTGAAAGAGGAACCAGTTCTATGGCATTCATAGCCAAAAGAGCTTCCACCTGGTTTAAGGCCTCCGTCCATTGATGTTTTGAAAGGTCTGGCCATCCGCTTGGCCTTGGCAAGGTATGAAAATGGAATTTGTAACCTCTTAAAACCACATCCAAAACCCATTTGTCTTGGGTTATTTGAGTCCAATTTTGATAAAAATGAGAGAGTTTTCCTCAGAGAGGGGCTCCCAGGCAAGAAGTTCCAGTAGCCCAACAGAAGGAGTCATTGAGTTTGTTTCCTTTGAGATTGTGACCTGTCCTCTCCTCCCCAAGGGGTGGAAGCAGTCCACTGTCTTGGTCTATAAGCAGCTTGTGTTTGAAGCCTCCCTCTGGAGCATCTATATCTACCCCTCTGAGGCCTGACTGAAGTGGGAAAGGACCAATTTTTTGAAGGCCAATTCCTGCTAAATCTAGGTGGCTGTACTTGTAAGAAATCTTTAACTGTTTGCATGGATTTTGCCTTATCCTCCATCTTTTTAATCACCTTCATAGGTTCATAGGTTCATACTAGGCTATCTGCCCTAGGGCATTTATAAACCTAGCCAGAGTGTGTGTGGCTTTCACCACCCTTAAGATGAGAATACTATACCCATTAGTTTGCTGTGCCTCTGTCCAGCATTGACACAGAGATGATTCCCGGGGTAAACCTACAATCTCCCATCCACTCGTCAAGATTTCTCTTGAACAGAGTCAGTGAGGGGCTCTGCCTCACATGGACTGGGATTCTGTTCCATAGTGTAGGGAGTCTTTGGGTGATGAATCTGTCCCTCCAGCACATCCTATTTATATCTGTGTTGAGGTTTAAGTCTCTTGCTCTCGTGGCTCTGGTGGATTTGGATTTTTTGAGGTGGAGCATGTCCATTAATTCCGGGTTGGACATGGCCTTGTATGTCAGGCACAGATCACCTCTGAGCAGACGGTATGCGACTGAATAGAGCTGGAGTTTCTTCAGTCGGCAGCATGACATATGTTTGAGCCCTTTATCCTTTTGGTGAGGAACTTTTGGGGTCTTTCCAACTGCTGCAGGTGTCGGGTAAGGTACATTCGAATGGGCGTTGTACTCAATCATTGGTCTGATAAGTGAAGAGTACAGGGGTACAATGACCTCTCCTGATCTGGATGTGAATCCCTTCATGATCAGGTGGGCAATGTAGAAGGTCTTCCTAACCACTTTGGCAATGTGAGTGTCAAAAGAGAGGTTACTGTCAACTTGGGTCCCCAGGTCCCTGATAAGTTCTTCCATGTTTAATGGATTACCACCTATGTGGTAATTAGGGGTTACCTTGTTTTTCCCAAAGGGTATGTATACATTTTTTGGCATTTAGCTTAAGGCCATGGCTCTGGCACCAGTTATTCATTTCTATGAGACCTCTCTGGAGGATGTCTGTGTCTGATGGAGTGTCAATTATGGTGCCCAGTTTGCAGTCATCTGCAAATTTTGTCAGCCACAATCCCCCTATGTTTGCCTGCACTTCAGAAAAATAAATGCCAAACAAGAGGGGGCCCAGGACTGAGCACTGTGGGACCTTAGAGTCTGACATGGCACCAGCAACTCTAACCCTGTGGGTTCTGTCCTTGAGCCAGTTTGCAACCCATCTTTTGACATATGGGTTTACATCTAAGCTGGTGAGCTTTTCTATGATGCCCGAGTGGGGTATTGTGTCGAACGCTTTTGCTAGGTCAAGGTAGGCTGTGTGAACTGCCTTACCCTCATCAATGGCTTTAGTGACTGTTTTGAAAAAGTTGACCAAGTTCAAGAGGCAGGATCTGCCCTTGACAAAGCCAAATTGGGTAGGATCCAGTGTCTGTAGGTCCCCAATGTCTTTATTTATGAGTTCCATTATGATCCTCTCCATAGCGTTGCAGACAAGGCTCGTTAAGCTTATGGAGCGGTAATTTCCAGGGTCCTTAGAAGCACCGCCTTTGTGGAGTGGGACCACAGTTGCCATACGCCATTCTTATCCTGTAGTAAGGCTAAGATTAAACAGCAGCCTTATGTGTGGGTTTAGTTCCTCATTGAGTTCGTGTAGCACACAGCCGGGGACACCGTCTGGTCCCATTGATGCTGTGTTTTTTGCTTTAGAGAGAGCAGCTCTCACCTGGGCATCTGAGATGTTTGGGAGGCTAGACTCTGGTGGGATAGATATTTCTCCTTTTGGGGGGGGGAGGGGAGAAATTAGCACTGAACCTGTCTGCCAGTATGTTGGCAATGTCTGTGGGTTCAGTGATTTTTGTATCATTTTGGACTAATTCTGAGCATATCTGGGAGTTTCCACCCAGGTTTCTAACATAGCTAAAGAAGGCCTTATGATTGTCTTTTGTGTCTTTAGCGATTTTTCTCTCAAAGTTGGCCTTGGATGATTTTATGAGTGATCGTAGTTTTTTGCTAGTATTGATCACAAATGCCTTCTCTTTTAGGGATTTTGCTCTGTCATGTTGTAGCTTTCTCCTCTTGTTGTAGAGTTTGTTTATGGCTGGGGTCCACCAGACCCTGCCTTTGGTGGAAAGGGTCTTGATTTTATTAGGGATTGCTTGATCCATACATTCCTGGAGGTGAGAAGGCATTTGTAAGGGTTTCAGCAGCGTGGGTTGTGGTTTCCACTGGCTCGGGGGCCTTGAAGGATACCACTCCAGTCTTAAAAAGTGTGAAGTTTGCTTT
This sequence comes from Protopterus annectens, assembly GCF_019279795.1. NCBI lineage: Eukaryota > Metazoa > Chordata > Ceratodontiformes > Protopteridae > Protopterus > Protopterus annectens. The sequence goes on from NC_056727.1 coordinate 747,690,708, forward strand.
TGAGAAGTTCTTCACTGTGGTCTTTTTTGCTGGGGTTGGGGGCGGATGTGGATCTCCAGTGAGATTAATTTATGGTCTGATCTCAACAATGAGGGATATACTTGTGGAGCATTTTGTCCTCATGTTTGTGATGATCAGGTCTAGTATATTTTCTCCTCTTGTGGGAATGGTGACTAGTTGTTCCATAGCATTTGAGTTTATGAACTCCAGGAACCTTTGGGCTAGGGTGTTGGGGCTTGAGTAATGTTCCCAGTCTATGTTTGGGTAGTTGAAGTCACCCAATATGATGGTGTTTGGAGAGACATTCATACTCTCCAGTGTCTTCAGGAAGGCTGTGTGGATTTCCTGAGTTTGAGAGGGTGGTCTGCAGCATGCTACAAACTGTAGGGCAGTTTTACCTATGGTTAATTGCACCTGGATGGTCTCCGATGCTGCATTGCCACTAACCTGGAGGTGTGGGTATCCTTTATGAATATGGATACTCCCCCTCCTTTGTGGTTCGGTCTGGATTTTGGGGCGGAACGCATGATATGAGGTATAACCTGACAGTGCTGGGGTGCTCTCAGGAGCCTTGAACCAGGTTTCAGTCACAGCACAGACATCGATGTTCTCCATACTGAGGAGGGCTTCGAGGGCATGCATCTTGAGGTTTAGACTTCTGGCATTGAGCAGTATTACCCTTAGTTTTTTTCCATTTTTGTTTTCTAGGGCAGTAGGTTTATCATTTGAGCCTTGCCTAAAAAAGGCACTATGGGGGTGGCAAGAGCCTTTGCCAATATCCGGAAGCCCAGGGGTGACAGGTGCAAGCCGTCCCTTGCGAAGCAGCGTGGCTTGTCAAGCATGTCATCCCAGGCAGACAGACATTGGATCCACCTCTTCAGCTTTTGATCCAAACAAAACATTATGCTGAACAGGAGCATCCAATAATTTAGCCTTTACTTGTTCAGGTAAATTTTGTTCCTTTAGCCATGCATGCCTTCTAATGACTGTGCCAGAGGCCGCAGCCCTACAAGAAGCCTCCAAGGCATCAAATCCACAGTGTAAACCATGCTTCCCAACCTGTTCAGTGGCATGCAGTAAGTCATATAATTCCTTATCATCTGCACAGGCAGAAATGGAAGTAAGCTTTTGTTTTAAGACAGACAAGATAAATTGCTGGTATTTAAGCATATGAAACTGACAGTTTAAAGCCCTAATGGACAAAGTAGCAGAAGTGTACACCTTTTTGCCCCATCTTTCTCAGGATCGAGAATCCTTTTCAGTAGGAATTGGAATTTTGGCAGAAGCAGCCTTAACTCCCTTAGGACCCTGAGAAATGGTTTCAGGGTTAGCAGAAGGGCTCTTGTATAAAAACTGATGGGAATCAGGAACCCTGTTATATCTATCAGGCTTAACAGGAGCAGTAGAAAAAGAGTCAGGGGTTAAGTTAGCCTCCGAAAAGGCATCATCCACAATATCCAAAACAGGAGGAATAGCCAGGGGTCTATGTTGGGGAAGAAGAAGAAAATCCCTCAGTCTTTTCTTGGATTCCGAATACTCCTGTCCTTCCCAGTGGAAATGTTCCCTCATTTCATGCAAAGTTTCCCCAAAAGAGAAATCCTCAGGGGGAGAAGCTGAAGGAATGGATCCTTCAGCATCAGAATCCTCATAAGGAGGGAAAGAATATTCCTGATCAGAAGAAGAAACTGAGGAAACAGAAGCCTGATCAGAGGAATCATAATAAACATCCTGCCTTGGCCTTTTGTCTGAGGGGATGTGAACCCCTAATCATAGTAAGTAAATCCTCCGCCATCTTGAGTAACTGTTTCTGTGACTTGGGAGCTGGTTCAGAAGAGGCCTGTGTTGAAGTCTTTGATTTAGAAGGAGTCTTTGCCTTTGTCTTTGCCTTTACTAGTAGCTGAGTAGGCCTGAAAACCCCTTCGAAGCCGGTACCTGCACAGCGGCAACGGACCCATCGGAGCATTGTCGGTCCTGCAACAGAAATATTTAAAGGCCTGGTTGGCTCCTCATGAGAGTCCATTTCGCCATCGGTTCTGAAATGGCTGCAAAAGTGCCTCACTGATGACGGCCGAACCTGAAGCTGGCTCCGCTTGTGTGCTATCATCAGATTTGGACCTCGGAGGCCTGTCTTTATCCTTGCGACGTCTGTGAATTCCGGAAGCCGGGACCGTATCCGACGACATTTTGTAGTTGAAGCGCCTACCGAAGTAATGAAAAGCAAAATCGTACCTTCTGCTTAATTGTATGTTGATTGAATCTAACACAAAACCGACAACTAGCTACGTCGTAGTCAGGGCCTAAGCAAGGAATACAGTAAGAATGAAAATCCTTACGAGGTATTTGCTTCCCACATGAAATACAATTATTAACTTTTTCTGACATCGGAGTGGAGCAAGAAAAAAGTTTCTCCAATGGGGTACTTAGCTTTGAGTGGAGAAGAAAGTCTTATATAAAAACAGGAGTCAGCCGACCGGCACTTGCGAACTGCTATCACCGCACGGCAAGAAAGACTGGAGAAGATGGCAGCATGGTTGAACAGCCGATGCCGGACCCAGACTTTGGGATTCTGGAGAACCCTACAGTCATGACTGCAACAGTGAAACACGATGAACATCATGGTCAATGTTACTGCGGGATAAAAAAAAAGATTAACTAATAAATTATAAACTAGAGTAAGAACTGGTTAACTGGTAGATCAGAGTGTGTGAACATCTACAGGATAACAGCTGTATGGCTACCTCTAAATAAAGGGGTACCACAGGGGTCAGTTTTGGGCCCTATCCTGCTTAACACCATATTTGCAGACATGTTGCACACTAAAAATATTAGTCATAGCAAATATGCAAACAACTGCAAAGGAAGAGCAGAATTCAGCTGCAAAGTAAGAGCAGAATTAAACTGCACAAGTGAAATTGAAGACTTGAATTGACATCTACAAGAATTTCATGACTGGATAATAGCAACTGGATTGAGCTTCATACAATAACTGTAAGGGCATTTATTTTAGAGATAAAATATATCTGAAAATAAACCACTGAGGTACAGTATTGGAGACAGTAGATCATATGCAAGATCTAGGCATCATAATTAGTAAGGATTTTATATTTAAGAAACACTGTCAAGAATTAAGAGCAAGGGTTATAAAGAAGGCAGGCCTAATTGTTAGTACAGTTCAAACAAGAGATCCAAAAGTCTTAAGAAATGTGCATGCATCTACGATTATAATATCAATTTGAGTAGATTTTAATGTTTTGTGCACTATCAGCAGCTGATTTAGTTACCTTTGAAAAGGTTCAGAGAAGATACACAAAAAAGGTCAGATATTTGAACAAGTTAAGTTTTGAAGAAAGATTAAAACACCTGAATCTGTTCAAGATTTTATACAGAGTTATTAGAGGAAAACTGTACCTAGGATTTACAGGGCCATTAAAGATGATTAATTAAGATCTGATTTAAAACTTCTTTTAAGAGAAAAAGTCTAGTAACCTGAGATATAAAGGTTCTCAATATATTGTTAATCTTAACAGAAGAAAAGAGAAGCCTTTGTAAGTCAATTAATCCCCAGGCCATGAAACTCAATACCACTTCATATTATAGAATCTGTTAATTTAAGATCTTTCAAGAAGCAACTAGATTCCCATATGGGAACGCATACATTTGCATATAATATAAAGGAATCTGCTTTATGTATGATCCAATTTGTGGTTATTGGCAGTTATAACAACTATGTTCACCCATACTGACAAATATTGCACCCCTTGGGATGACACCAGTAGCTAAACCAATTATTGTCTATCATCTTCTATTCATATTGTGGCATCAGCCTTGGTGAAGGCACAATTGCTGTTCAGTGCTAGGCTCGTACCAGCCTGCAACACACAGTTTTATGTCTCTTCACCTAGTCCATGGAGGTTCATCTCAGATCATTAACATCCTTGGACTATGTCATAGTCTTACTTGCAATTGGGGTTAAGTGACCTGAGTGCATAAATGATCTGACAGATCCTAGCCCCTATAGGTAGGTGACCACTAGCCTGGTGAGTGGGATGCCTATGTGTCTCATTAGGAAGTCTGTGACCAGAATACTATTGTGAAGTGGTATGATGTATGGGCTTAGAGGTTGAAACACCATGGGTTTTGGCAGTTTGTGTCTTCTTGGCATAGTTGTCAGCCTCTTAGCACAAAATATCTGGACAAACCAAACTTAATGGAAGGATAAAGCCCCAAAATATATGTACAAATTTTAAATATTTCTGAAGAATATGAAGCCTGAAACTCAAATATCTGTCATTATTTATCGAATCCAATTCTCACTGATTTGCCAAAAAAATCCATAAAACCACAAATTTTATGAGGAACAGACCAAAAATATGAGGCAAAAATCTGGACGTTATGTGAAAATCTGGACAGTTGAAAGGTATGCTTGTTAGGTGTTTTTGTGGAATGTTCTTGAGGCTTTGGAGGACTGCTTTGTGTGTGCAATAACTGGGAGGTCTTTGTGGTTTGTGAACATTACACTTAAGAGTCTCAGTATATGTGGGTCTTATGACTTTTAGGTACTATGTGAAGTGAGTGATGTGCGTGAGTGTCTGACAACATGTTTGATAGTGTAACTACTTGTAGGCAACAACCTTGCCCCCAATGACATTGTGTAACTATATCTCTCACACACATCATTTGGGTGTTTGAGGATTAGGATGGCTATCAATGAACATGAAACAACTGCCGCATTGCCTCAGGATGCCAATGTCCACCATGATATCTGTAGAAATAGCAAGGAAGTACCTGTCCATGGCTATGGATCCTAGATGTTTATTCTCCAGGAGAAAAATGTACAAGGGAAGTTCACAGCTGATTTGATTGGTTGCTGTAGGACTGAAGATACTAACAAGACTTTCTAAAACTGCCTAAGTTCAAGCCATAGGAATTCAGAATGCAAACTAACTGCTCAGTGTGTAGTTAGGAATTTAGGAAATCAGAGAAGTAGTTATATAAGAAAAATGTAAATTCTTGGTGTTTGCATGTATACAGAACACTGATAAAAATCAACTATGCAGAGCTAAGAGTCACACAAATATGATGCCTTTACAGAGATTCAAAACAACCTGAAAAACAATAAAATGTCCCTTAGACATTCAAAAGGAGCACAGCCAAAGGATCTTTCAGTGATTTACAGCACAGAAGTTGGCTATGCTGGCCACAACTGACAACAGACAGCTGTACTGTCCCTTCCAGGCTCCTAATCACAAACTGAACCTTAAGTGCAGGAAAATAACCACCTTAAACTATGAAATTATCTACACTGTAGCAATTTGTCTAAATAAATAGTATTCTAGCAGACAAAGCAAGAAGGCAGGAGTGCAAACAAACAAATAAATAAATAAAGCACGGGTAAAAACTAAAATATGGCATTCTAAAATGAATTAAAGTGTAAAACTTACTTAATGCACATAAATCATATTTAATATATAGTGGTAATTTAAAATGACTTGAAAAAGTGCAATTTAGTAATACAAGGTACAGTACTTATTGAGTGAAGAATGACACTATTTTAACTCAGGATTCTCTGTACTCAGTGATATGGTCACCAAGCCTGTTTTAATCCTGCAGAAATGAGCCAAGTTTTGTGCAAATGTGACAGCTTTATAGAGGATCAAAACAACCAGTGAAACAGTAAAAATGGCTCCTGTCCAATCAAATGTTCCTTAAGTGATATAGAGCACAGAAGTGGGCTACGCTGCCCACTGCTGCTACCACAGATCAGTACTAATCATTTCAGTCTCCAAATCACAAACCAAATTTCTGCAGGGAAACTACTAAGTTTATCAAAAAAAAACTACAGTGCAGCAATTTCATTAACTAAATAGTAATGGAAAAACATGACAGAATGCTTCTCTAGTTCCCTGTGTAGAAAACATGAAGTGCTTTGTCAATTATTTAATTTGAGTATATTTTTTTGAATAGGATTAATGATCTAGCTTCTTAACTCTTTTGGATCGATTATGTTATTAAAGGTGTGTGTAGCACACAGTAATACAGTTATAGTAAGATTGCTCAGAAGCAGAAAATTGTTTTCCATTTTTCTTTTTCTGAATTTATACTCTGCAATCAAATTTTGCAGCTAGAATGGAGCTATCTAAGAATACAGAAATCCCTCAAATTTATTTTCCAAGGTGCAAAGAACTATGGAAGTGGTTAGTTCTGGTCTAGTGTTGCTCAGCTAGGGCAGCTTAACACACTATGCATTCAGCAATGATTTACCCCAAGTCAGTCTGCAAATATGAAAGTTGTTCATTATTCAGTTGGGAAGAAGATACTGCGTTAAAGAAGAAGTGTTATGTTTAATTTATTTTAACTGTTTAATCAAAAATCAAATGTGTCACCCCCGGCCAGTGATAGCCCCCCACCACCACTAGAACCTAGGCAAATGCCTAGGTCACCTAGTGCTGGATGTGGCTCTGTTTGTATGCAAATAACTGAATAGAGAAGTTGCATTCTTGGAAGGGAAGAGTTGTTATTATGTTAAAATTAAATACACACACACAGTTGTTGAAATGATAATATGTCAATATGTGAAGGCTTTGTTTATTTGATAAATGTGTTAGTTGACATACTGGAGGTAATCCTTACATACAGTATTTGGTAACTGCACAAAGAATGCAAATGTTCAGCATTTAGAAGGATTACTTTAAAAGTTTGATCCATTCTGGCAATGTAGGTGTTATCCAGACTATACATTTAATCTGCCATTATGGTTGATCTGTAAACCATCTCACAATCTGGACCATCTGTCAATCATAACTGTCAACTATTAGTTTTCAGTCTGTCTCAATTGTCCGCTATGCTTAAAGTGGTCGAGAACAGGACAGCATTAAAAGCAAAGTTCATGGCAACATAAAGTGATTAATTCCATCCAATGACATTATTCAGGGGAGATGCTCCCCTACTATTACTTCAACAATTGCATACCAATTTCAATTTCCTTTTATCATGATGTCAGCAGCCCTGTATTGTATACCATTCCTTTAGCCTGAAACACAAAATGTAGTGCTACCATATGTACCTTAGAAGCTCTAGCTGTGCCCCCTTACTGACACATTAAAGTTAGGTATTTTAGAACAAGTGCCAGAGACCACTTCTGCTACTTCACATGTAGTGCGCCTTTAAAGGTACTAAATGCTCTCAAGATATCACTGTAAGGCCACTCTGTATTTAGGAGCAGTGATTTCATTGTCAGCCTTCTTCCATGCAATCACCAGCCAAATGGAAGTTATACTGCAGCATAAGGGAGAGCCAACTAGCTACTGATTTAAACTGATAAATATATTACAGAAAGGGACACATTTATCTGATGTTTTGTAACACTGATTCTTGATATGGAGACATTCCTACTAAGAGTGAACCCCACAGAAAAACACTATATTCTTATTGCCAATTTCATATTCCCATATCTTTTTTAATCAGCCGGATAGCAGTGAGCTCTAAGAACACGTTTTTTCTATTCAATGTTGTACTGCTCCCAGTGTTAGCATGATGGTTAAACAAATAATTTTCCTTACAAATACCCTTTCATTTCTGTAGCCCTTGCTTCATCCATGTACAGATTTACCTCATTATTCTTTATCCAGTTCTACTGTCATAAAAACATCCCACTGAATTCTTTCCAAACTACCAACATATCCTTGACTTTTCTTGAAATCATTATTTGCTGGTGCTGCTGACACTGTCCCTTTACTAAATTACTCAAAGGCCTTGAAAACTTTTGGCTTTGTACCACTCATCAGTGCGCAAAGTTAAACAGGCCCAGCAATGACATAATGACCCCTATTCTTACTTTTCACCTTTGCAATTACCATGCCTATTTTCTCATTTAGTGAGCAAAAGTGACAATCTGGGCAACATATAGGCAACAGATGGAATACTGCCTCAATACCTATTATAGTCAGTCAAGGTTCTGGCACCTTTTAGACAGTCCTGATCGCATTGTCAAAATGGAGTCCTGGACTCTTGTCATTCCCTGTCTATACTGTCACTCACAGACTCCTCTTTTAGACAGGACAAATGATGAATGTGATGGTACAGCATAGCCATATGAGGCATACCTGAATATTAAATGGCTCCCCAAAAGGGGGCCTACTACTGTGATACCCATACTTCCCTGTCCAGCAATGTAAGATCTGTATGTTCCTTTCCAGACCTAGAGTTAACATTCTTATACCTACTGCCTGATACCAGTAGGTTTGTGTGTAGAAGAAAGCCATCCCTGATAGCCATTACTAACAAATGCACAATTTCTTTGTTCAGTACTCTGTCAACAAACACTATGAAAATGAGTTCCCATCTCAACCCTTATCTCATCGGCTTAAAGATCATCTCAAATCTGAATCAATTTCCAAATGCTTTCTTCCCGGATACATGACTCAATCCCCCACTCTCTCCTTCAACAATAAGGCACCTTGGTCTTTCTCCCATTAATTCCCTCCTATATGTGACAACTCTTCCATATTGTACACATTGTATACAGCTAATTTCTGAGTGCTCTTACATTACTTTTCCTGTCTTATACACTTTGTGTTCTATCCCTTTAGTGTTTCATTCTCTTCTTCCCCCACCTAACTCTAACCATCCCCTCATATTGTCCCTTATACTGTGTACTTTATTATTAATGTTATTGATTCACTGCTATTTTCACACATTTTATTTGTATTCATGATATTTTGTGTTATCTTGCTTGTCTAAATGTCATTTATATTTGTCCAGGCAGAGACTGAAAAAGGTCCATTTAGATCAGTGCTGTACCCAGTGTTACCAAATAGAATAATGTAATTAAAAAAATAGATCACTTAAAATGGACCCCTAGCTCTTCCTCGTACAATGCTATAAAAGGCCCCCTTTCCCTTCTCTGCCAGACCAGTAGACTGTGAGTGGGTTCTCATGCCTGCCCCCATTCAAACAGACTAAATCCTTGGTGGACTTACCCATGTCATATAAGCATGTGTAAGCCATCTTGCAGTCCAGGTGCACCTGGTTACTGAATGCCCAGCATGGCTTCTTAGTAGATCTGATATTTTTCTTTTCCCAACAGGCTGAGCCCATTCCAGCATCATATGTAGCCAAGTACTGGAATGTTGAATATCTCATCTTAGTGCTCCATCCATGACCATTCTCTTCTTAAACAGTTAGTTATATAACAACCAGAACTGAGTACCCGTCATCTTCTGGACTTTATGTGCAACTAAGATATATGAAAACATAAGAATAGCTTGATACAGTGTTAACGCAAAGTTACAGTCATTAGGAACATTAACTCTGTCTGGGACCCTATTCTCCCACATTTTGCACTACATTTATGTGGTCTACAATTTCCCAGACCTGCAAGGGCTGCAATAATGTCTTATCTGGTAGTCATCCCATACATAATCCTCTCTACAACTCCTTGATCAAATAATTACCCAACATCCACATAATCCCATCTCATTTTCTTCTGCATTGCCAGCATTACATGCATAGCAATGCAATCATTCTGACGATGCTTAAGGTTGTACTCATCTCTTGTGAAGCTGTCACTTACACTGACACTCATACATACCAAGTCAGTATTCAGAAATTTTTCTGTCCCCCTCAGGCATTTGGGAAATGGAGGGCACTTATTATGACCCCAGTTGCCTGACAGGTGCTGTTATGTTTTGCCCTGCTATTGCCACTGACCTTTCCTGTTTTGGCCCTAATTGAGATAATCCTAACTCATTTCTAAGCATCTTCATGTCTTCTGGACCCAAATATATCAATATGTCTAGTCATGTGCTCAACATTTTCATGACCATCATATGGCTCATTACTTGATGCCTTGTTGATGTTTACCATCCATGTTGAGATTTACTGTCCTTGAGGTGAGGGTTCCTTCTCTCTAGTTGCTTGCTACACCTACTCAGCTGCTGTACTGAAGGACCATGTTCACATCTTAGACCTTGGTTGTAATTTTTGTCTTCCTTATGTTCTGCCATAGTTTTGCTAATAATTTTGATGCTTGAGAGCTGCAATGTAGTTTCCTGATTCTTCAGCAATGGCTACAGTGAACAATAACACAACTCATGGATTATAGCAGCTAAGGTTGTAATGTGAATGCCTGTATTATTTGACCTATACACTTCTACTCAGGTAGTCTTCGATTATGGTTAATCTTTTATGGCCCACTGGGAGTAACTGGCCACTTTTCTTCCACATCCTATATTACACATCTTCAGAGTTGTCCCTGCAGGCATACAAAGAACAAACATGTTATACTTCACATCAGGTTACAACATATTATGTTTCTTACTTTTATGACATACGTTGTCACCAGCATCACTGAACGTCTAGTTTTCCCCTTGTTTTGGCAACCTCAACAATGAAATGCACTGAAACATCTGTTGTATCTTACAGTAAAGTCCTATACCCTGACTATAATCCATTATGTCTTCCACTTCCATTTTTAACCCTCATTCTCTATATCTATGCATACGCCACCTTTCTGGAAAACCCAGCAATAACCCATTCATATCATCCCCAGTTTCATATTCCTCAGAGTAATCTTTGCTGTATTTTTCCACCACCACACTTTCACTTTTATACACAAGTGATTGCTTCATTCCTTTAATGATCTTTATTGTATGTGGCTTCCTTATATTATAAACACCAGCTTTCCTTTTTCATTGTGACATACCAGGTATGTATGATAGATACCTTTCCTTTACTCCTTAGGTTGTCTTAACATTACACATCACCTTAATCTCTCTGCCTAGATACTCATTAATTCTTCCATATTGAATTCGACATTATTAGTACACCTTTCTTCAATTTTTTTTTCACTGAAACGGTCCCTTATTGCTGCCATTAGCTATTATTGTAACCCTTTGAACTAGTCACCACTTGATGTTCAGTTGACATTAACAATTTTGCATTTATCTCTTTATGACATTCAATTCATGTGCACTTCATTTTGTTTTGCATAATATGTAAATTTTCTTTGTACTCTGCATATTATGCAGATGTTAAATTGTACTGTCATTTGTTGAAACGTGACTTTTATTATGTACTTGCTATGTAAATTTCATGCTGTACTGTAAATTGCTGGAGCTTTTCTCCCCAAGCTGCCACTAAAAAGAGGTATTTTAGGAGGGGGAGATAGAGAGAAGAGAGCACACATATCAGCTGCCTAGTCAGTTGTGTTACTGTACCACTTGGGCAGCATATTATACACACATTATATATATATATATATATATATATATATATATATATATATATATATATATATATATATATATATATATAAAACTGATATTTCAAACTAGCTCCTTATTCAGTCTACTGCAGCTTATTTCTAATCTATTGTCTAGTACCTGCCCCTTTTCTCAGGTGAGTCATTCTCCTTTCTGTGTCTTGCTGCCATCTAACTCTGTAGCATTCTGTAGCTCAATAAAAGTATCCTAGTTCAATGATCTTGCACTCCTCTTGACTTAATTTTAAGGGCAAGTCTGCACCTAATTCTTTGAGTCCTTACAAGAGTTTTGTGTACTGATACTCATTCAGTATTTATATACAATTTCTGGCAAAGCAGTCATCACTTGAAACTTTTGGATGACCACACTTAGGATCGTAGGAGGTAGCTAGGCTACTGGCCATAAGGCCTCTACAAGCCTAGCCATGTTATACCCTTGTTCCCTTATGGAGCAAGATATATAGTCTATGTTTTTGCGCAAATCTAAGATCAGCACCCGCTGCCCCGGTCTAAGAGAGACAGATGAAACCCCCAGTGTAAATTTATGGTTTCCCATCCAATTGCCCGGGTTACGCTTAAATAGGGTCATTGAGGAGCTCTGCTTTACATTAACTGGGAGTTGTTCCAGAGGAGTGGCAACTTCAGGGAGACATATCTCTCACCAGCGTGTCCTATTAATATCTCAGTCTAGGTTAATATCCCAAGAGCAAGTGAATCGTGTCCCATTGGATTTGCGGATGTGCAGTAACTTCATCAGGGAAGGGTTTAAGACTGTTCTGTATACCAGGCACAAGTCACCTCTAAGCAGTCTATACGATACTGAGTAAAACGAAATGGAACAATGGGAGAATCATGGAATTTAGTGGTCAGCTGAGATGCATGCAAAGAGGGCCAAAATTACATTAAACATGTTACATTCATTTCTACTGAAATAAAACAGAAAATTTGACAAATGTGAGAGTCAAGAGATGTAGTGACAGAGAGAGAGAGAGAGAGACAGATACAGAAAGGCAGACAGACTCCTTAAAGTCTCTGTCCAGGTGAAGCTGTAGTACAGCAAAAAACTTCCCTAAAGGAAAACCATAAGTCCTGTATAAACAGTCCTGTTAATTTCTCCAGACATGCAAAACCATTAAAGAAGCCAGATAAGATATATAATCTGCTCTAGTTAAATTAGATTAAAACTGGAGATTTTCACTTATTTAAATGTCTTTTTTGTAATATACACAGACATTTTACTTTATGTCAATAACCTACAACATGCTTAGCATAATGATACGGTTAATTTTTAATGAACAGTGTGTAATGTAGTGCATGCTACCTCATAGGTATATATATTCTTTACGTATAAAAAGGAAGTTATATAACATGTACAGCATTAATGATAACTTTATGATGATAATGATTACTTTCTTGGGTGGCGTAAGCCAGGGAACCTTGTTGGCTAGGCTTACGTAGGCCTTTGGGCTGATAGCCTAGTACCTACCTATGAACCTATGAGCTAGCTACAGTAATCTGCATGCCATGTGCTACACCTTTTTTCTAGAGTTTTTAGTTTGACTATACACTTCAGTGAGGCTAGACCACATATCACGTCCTTACTGTATACTGGCTATCACAACATTACACATTTTGCAACACCTGCACCCTCATAATTAATATAACCATCACTGACTGACTGTATATCACCACAGAATACGTTATGTATGTTAAACAAAATGGGCAGTCACCTGGTTGGGTCTTGATGGAATGTCTAGTTAAAAGCTTTTATTTTTAGTCTTTACTAGTAGTTTTTAGATTACAGACGTTAAAGAGTAGACCTTGATTCCTTCTGATGGAAAATGTATTAGTCACCTATGCCTGGTTATGTGGAAGCCTAAAGCATGAGGATTCAGATAAAGTGACAAACAGAACTACTTTTGGAAACCACATTTCTCCAAAGAGAAAACTATTTTTGCTGAGCTACTTCTTATCAACAGCCTGGGATTTCTCTTCTCAGAATACTGTCAGAGTGCTTACCTGACTTGGGATGCAAATGGCCCAAAATGTTTGGTTCATCTGTATTGCTTGGTTCCAAATAAGCATGGCTAGTCTGCAAACTACATAACACTGATAACCTTCCTGTTTGGGCACCACATCACTGCAATGCTGTCCTTCACAATATGTAAGTCTTCAGATCAGGTTGGATTTGAAGGCTGTCAGGATCGCATAGGCCATCGTCATTTCCTTGAGACCAATGCTTTGTTGATTTTTTTTAGCAATATTTCTGAAGTTACCTCTTATTGTTCTGAGATATGCAGAAAAAAGTGGATCATCCACTGAATTCTGTCCTGAGATCCATTGATAATGGAAGTTCAAGTATCCATAATCACCACAAAAAATCCCTTGTCTTGGGGGTATACCTAATGTCGGATAACGGACAGAAATGTCTAAGCTGTAGAAACAGATCAAATTGTATTGTATACCCAGCTGCAGTTTCTGAATGCAGATTGTTTAGATCAAGCAGTAACCTAAACACAAGTAGATTTTGAAATCCTCTAACTTTAGATGATCAGATACTAGAGCCAGGCATTCGATGTATGCATTGGACACAGTAAAATGGACAAATGACCAGGAAGAGAACGGATACTGGCAGGTATCCTGTCTGATTCTGTGGTACTGGATGTGAGCCTTGTAGATTTGATCTATAGGTGAACATCCAAGTCCAAAGTCACCATGTAAATATTTTGTATCAAAAAGTACAGCATTTGTAGTGCCAGCATCATTTTTCTTTTTTTTAGTATAAATTTGTTCAAGATTGTAAGCTGCACAAAAGTCTCCATCAACTTTTCTTTTTTTAAACCAGACCACCTGCAACTGAACACTTATCTTTGATCTGAGATATACAATGGTTTTCTTATGTGCTTGTCTAGCAGTTGTTGGATCAGGGTAAAGCCAAATTAATGTGCTCTTTTGGAGTTGATGGAATAGTTCTTGGAAGTGATGCTGAGCAGGCAGAACTCCAAGGCATTGCCTGTTGACGTTACTTTCTGACATGTTTATCCATGATTAAATATACCTACTTTCATTAAAGATTGATGAATCTTCTTCCTATATGTTGACAGAGGGGACATGTGCAAGAGATGGCAAGTGCAGGTTGTCCTGGTTGTCAGTAGTTGTTGCTATATGGCATATATTACTGGGAAGATCATTGTTGATGAGATTTTTGGCACTTGGATTTCCACCTCTGTTGCTTCTTTTGGTATTGATTGTGTATGTGTGTGTGCATGCACATCCCCACTGTGTCTAGGACTGTCCACAATTTCCACTGGGTCTACCTTCTCCTGATGCTCCTGCCATTCATTTGAGGTCTCATGTGGCACACTGGATAGTTCCTGCATTTCTGTCTCAAACACAGTGTCTATTATTTTCCAACCAACTATTACCAGTTTTATACTATAGAAACCCTGTATCCTCTTCAGAAGTGCTAAAGGTATGGTAACACCAACTCCAGGTTACTACCTATGTACAGATACATACCAGCATAATTGCTACTCCCTCCACATGCATTAGTTACGTGATTATTCTAAACTCCCTTCTTTGCCAATTACATACAGCGGAGTAGTCCTACAACATTCTGGCTTGATGAGCTGTATGTTCATACCTTTTTAACTTCCACCTTCACTGTTGTCCACGTATGATGTGATTGCATCTTATACAGAATATTCCTTGAATATTATTTTCTTTTGATAACATGCTTATATGTTTCATCCATTGGAAAGTCAAAGTTTGAAAGGATTATTGAGTCAACCATTAAACATGGCCTCCAAGAATTAAGTCATGTCCTGCCCTTCCACGTTTTCAGGCATACCAACAATTCCTAAACTGTGCATCTAGGCCCAACATTCTGCATCTTCTTCCTAATCTACAATGAAATTTGTTGCCAAGTGCCTCAGACTGCTGAAACAACCTGTAATGGAAAGACTTATGCTCTTATACCTATGCTCTTTCCTAATGCTAACTACTTTCAGCAACTTCACCCAGACAGATTCGTGGACTGATCATTTCCAGTGACAGACCGCTCACTTTAGTGAGGATTTGCTCTACTTTTGTCTTCATTAGTTCAGACAGGCTGTTGTCTGACAG